>NC_050450.1:23621807-23635939 GCF_903995425.1 Onychomys torridus | reverse complement strand
GCCCAGGCCTCTTCATGGTAAGGGATAGGCCCAGGCTCACATCCTCTTCTTGTAAGGGCCCAGGCCTTTTCAGTCTCAGGGGTAGGCCCAGGCCCTCATCTCTTCCTGTTGGGCCCAAGCCTCTAAGGGTCTTGGGTAGCCCCAGGCCCTCTTCTTCTTGGGCCCAGGCTTCTTCAGGGTAAGGATTTGGCCCAGGCCCTCATCTCTTCTTGTAAGGGCCCAGGCCTTCTCAGTCTCTGGGATAGGCCCAGGCCCACATCTCTTCTTGTAAGGGCCCAGGCCTCTTCATGGTAAGGGATAGGCCGAGACCCATCTCTTCTTAGAACAGCCCAGGCCGTTTCATTCTCAGGGATAGGCCCAGGCCCACATCTCTACTTCTAAGGGCCTAGGCAGATTCAAGGACAGGGTTAGGCCCAGGCTCTCATTTCTTCTTTTTGGTCTTAGCCTCTCAGGGTCAGGGGTAGGCCCAGGCCCACATCTCTTCTTAAAGGGCCCAGGCCTCTTCATGGTAATGAAGAGGCCAAGGCCCACATGTCTTCTTGAAGGGCCCAGGCCTCTTCATGGTAAGGGATAGGCCCAGGCCCACATCTCTTCTTCAAGGGCCCAGGCCTCTTCATGATAATGGAGAGGTCCAGGTCCACATCAGTTCTTGTACGGGCCCAGGCCTCTTCAGTCTCAGGGTATGCCTAGCCCCACATCTCTTATTGAAGGGCCCAGGCCTCTTCATGGTAAGGGATAGGCCCAGGCCCACATCTCTTCTTTTAAAGGCCTAGGCCTTTTAATGGGATAGGATAGTGCCAGGCTCACATCTCTTCTTATAAGGGCCCAGGCCTCTTCAGTCTCAGGGTAGGCCCAGGCCCACATCTCTTCTTGAAGGGCCCAGGCCTCTTTATGGTAAGGGATAGGCCCAGGCTCACAACTCTTCTTGTTCGGGCCTATGCATTTTCAGTGTCAGGGGTAGGCCCAGGCCCTCATCTATTCCTGTCGGGCACAGGCCTCTAAGGGTCTTGGGTATGCCCAGGCCCTCATCTCTTCTTGTTGGGCCCAGGCCTCTTCAGTGTCACTGAGAGGCCCGGGCCTCCATCTCTTATTGTTTGGACCCAAACATCTTCAGGCGAGGCAATGGCCCAGGCCTGTTCCGGGTCAGCTGCAGTCCCAGGCCCACATCTCTTCATCTAAGGGCCCGGACCTTTTAATGGTATAGGATAGGGCCAGGCTCACATCTCTTCTCGTAGGAGCCCAGGCCACTTCATGGTAAGGGATAGGCCCAGGCCCACATCTCTTCTTGAAGGGCCCAGGCCTCTTCATGATAATGGAGAGGCCCAGGCCCACATCAGTTCTTGTAAGGGCCCAGGCCTCTTCAGTCTCAGGGTATGCCCAGGCCCACATCTCTTTTTCAAGGGCACAGGCCTCTTCATGGTAAGGGATAGGCCCAGGCCCACATCTCTTCTTGTAAGGGCCCAGGCCTTCTCAGTCTCAGGGGAAGACCCAGGCCCACATCTCTTCCTGTAAGGCCCAGTCCTATTCAGGGTCAAGGGTACACCCAATACTACATCTGTTCTTGTTGGGCCCAGGCCTCTTCAGAGTCTTGGTAGGCCCAGGCCCACATCTCTTCTTTTATGGACCCAAACATCTTCAGTCCCAGGGATTGCTACAGGCCTCTTCAGCTTTGGGGGCAGGCCCAGTCCCATGCCTTCCGTTTATGGCCAATGCTTCTTCAGGTTCAGGGATAGGGCTAGGCCCACATGTCTTGTTGGGCCCAGCCCTCTTCAGGATCCTGGTAGGCCCAGGCTCACATCTCTTCCTTTTAGTGTTCTGGCCTCTTTAGACTCAGGGCTAGGCCCATGCCCACATCTCTTCATGTTGGACCCAGGCCTATTCAGGGTCAAGGGTACACCCATGCCCACATCTGTTCTTGTTGGGCCCAGGCCTCTTCAGGTTCTTGGTAGGCCCAGGCCCTCATCTCTTCTTGTTGGGCCCAGGCCTCCTCAGGGTCAGGGTAGGCCCAGGCCCTCATCTCATCTTCTTGGGCCCAGGCCTCTTCAGGATCAGGGTAGGCCCAGGCCCACATCTCTTCCATTTATGGCCCAGGCCACTTGAGGTTCAGGGGAAGACCCAGGCCCACATCTCTTCTTTTATGGACCCAAACATCTTCAGGCCCAAGGATTGCTACAGGCGTCTTCAGCTTTAGGGGCAGGCCCAGTCCCACATGTCTTTCCTTTTAGGGCCAATGCCTCTGCAGGTTCACGGATAGGGCTATACCCACATGTCTTCTTTTTGGGCCCAGGCCTCTTTGGGGTCAAGCCTGGCCCAGGCCCACATCTCTTCCTTTTAGTGCCCTAGCCTCTTCGGGTTTGGGGGAAGGCCCAGGCCCACATCTCTTCACATTGGACCCAGGCCTATTCAGGGTCAAGGGTACACCCATGGCCACATCTGTTCTTGTTGGGCCCAGGCCTCTTCAGTGTCTTGGTAGGCCCAGGCCCACATCTCTTCTTGTTGGGCCCAGCTCTCTTCAGGTTCATAGGAAGGCCCAGGCCCACATCTCTTCTTTTTTGGACCCAAACATCTTCAGGCCCAAGGATTGCTATAAGCGTCTTCAGCTTTAGGGGCAGGCCCAGTCCCACATATCTTCCTTTTAGGTCCAATGCCTCTGCAGGTTCAGGGATAGGGCTAGGCCCACATGTCTTCTTGTTGGGCCCAGGCCTCTTCAGGGTCAGGTAGGCCCAGGCCCACATCTCTTCCCGTTGGACCCAGGCCTCTTCAGGTTCGGGGGAAGGCCCAGGCCCACATCTCTTCTTGTTTGGACCCAAACATCTTCAGGCCCAGGGATTGCTACAGGCCTCTTCAGCAATAGGGGCAGGCCCAGTCCCACATGTCTTCCTTTTAGGGCCAATGCCTCTGCAGTTTCAGGGATAGGGCTAGGCCCACATATTTTCTTCTTTTGACCCAAACACTTCAGGCCCAGGAATTGGCCCAGGCCTCTTAAGGTGAAGGGGCAGGCTCTGGTCCACATCTCTAACTTTTACGGCCCAGGCCCCTTCAGCGTCAGGGGTAGGCCCAGCCCCACATCTCTTCTTGTTGGGTCCAGTCCCCTCAGGGTCAGGGTTAGGCCCAGGCCCTCATCTCTTCTTTTTGGTCTTAGCCTCTCAGGGTCAGGGGTAGGCCCAGGCCCACATCTCTTCTTGAAGGGCCCAGGCCTCTTCATTTAAGTGGAGAGGCCCAGGCCCGCATCAGTTCTTGTAAGGACCCAGGCCTTATCAGTCTCTGTGGTAGGCCCAGGCCCACATCTCTTCTTGTAAGGGCCTAGGCCTTTTCAGTCTCAGGGTAGGCCCAGGCCCTCATCTCTTCCTGTTGGGCCCAGGCCTCTAAGGGTCTTCAGTAGGCCCAGGCCCTCATGACTTCTTGTTGGGCCCATGCCTCTTCAGGGTCACTGATAGGCCCAGGCCTCCATCTCTTATTGTTTGGACCCAAACATCTTCAGCCCAGGTAATGGCCCAGGCCTCTTCCGGGACAACGGCAGGCCCAGGCCCACATCTCTTCTTGTAAGGGCCCAGGCCTCTTCTTGGTAAGGGATAGGCCCAGGCTCACAACTCTTCTTATTAGGGCCTACGCCTTTTCACTCTCAGGGGTAGGACCAGGCCCTCATATATTTCTGTTGGGCCCAAGCTTCTAAGGGATTTGGGTAGGCCCAGGCCCTCATCTCTTCTTCTTGGGCCCAGGCCTCTTCAGTGTAAGGCTTTGGCCCAGGCCATCATCTCTTCTTGTAAGGGCCCAGGCCTTCTCAGTCTCAGGGATAGGCGCAGGCCCACATCTCTTCTTGTAAGGGCCCAGGCCTCTTCAGTCTCAGGGGTAGGCCCAGGCCCACATTTCTTCTTGAAGAGCCCGGGGCTCTTTGTGGTAAGGGATAGGCCCAGGCCCTCATCTCTTCTTGTAAGGGCCCAGGCCTATTAATGGTAAGGGATAAGTCCAGGGCCACATCTCTTCTTGTAAGGGCCTAGGCCTTTTCAATCTCAGGGATAGCCACAGGCCCACATCTCTTCTTGTTGGGCCCAGGCCTCTTCAGGTTAGGGGAAAGGCCCAGGCCCACATCTCTTCTTTTATGGACCCAAACATCTTCAGGCCCAAGGATTGCTACAGACATCTTCAGCATTAGGGGCAGGCCCAGTCCCACATGTCTTCCTTTAAGGTCCAATGCCTCTGCAGGTTCAGGGATAGGGCTGGGCGCACATGTCTTCTTGTTGGGCCCAGGCCTCTTCAGGGTCAGGGTAGGCCCAGGCCCACATCTCTTCTTGTTGGGCCCAGGCCTCTTCAGGATCAGGGTAGGCCCAGGCCCACTTCCCTTTTTGTTGGGCCCAGGCCACTTCAGGTTCGGGGAAGGACCAGGCCCACATCATTTCTTGTTTGGACCCAAACATCTTGAGGCCCAAGGATTACTACAGGCCTGTCCAGCGTTAGGGGCTGGCCCAGTCCCACATGTCTTCCTTTCAGGGCCAATACCTCTGCAGGTTCTGTGACAGGGCTAGGCCCACATGTCTTCTTGTTGGGCCCAGGCCTCTTCAGGATCCTGGTAGGCCCAGGCCCACATCTCTTCCTTTTAGTGCCCTGGCCTCATTAGACTCAGGGCTAGGCCCATGCCCACATCTCTTCATGTTGGACCCAGGCCTGTTCAGGGTCAAGGGTACACCCATGCCCACATCTGTTCTTGTTGGGCCCAGGCCTCTTCAGGTTCTTGGTAGGCCCAGGCCCACATCTCTTCTTTTATGGACCCAAACATCTTCAGGCCCAAGGATTGCTACAGGCGTCTTCAGCTTTAGGGGCAGGCCCAGTCCCACATGTCTTCCTTTAAGGTCCAATGC
Organism: Onychomys torridus; assembly: GCF_903995425.1. NCBI lineage: Eukaryota > Metazoa > Chordata > Mammalia > Rodentia > Cricetidae > Onychomys > Onychomys torridus. Next base: position 23,631,083 of record NC_050450.1, on the reverse strand, counting down.
CTCTGCAGGTTCAGGGATAGGGCTAGGCGCACGTCTTGTTGGACCCAGGCCTCTTCGGGGTCAGGCTAGTCCCAGGCCCACATCACTTCTTCTTGGGCCCAGGCCTCTTCATGATCAGGGTAGGCCCAGGCCCACATCTCTTCTTGTAAGGGCCTAGGCCTTTTCAGTCTCAGGGTTAGGCCCAGGCCCCTATCTCTTCATGTCGGGCACAAGCCTCTAAGGGTCTTGGGTAGACGCAGGCCCTCTTCTCTTCTACTTGGGCCCAGGCTTCTTCAGGGTAAGGATTTGGCCCAGGCCCTCATCTCTTCTTGTAAGGGCCCAGGCCTTCTCAGTCTCAGGGATAGGGCCAGGCCCACATCTCTTCTTGTAAGGGCCCAGGCCTCTTCATGGTAAGGGATAGGCCCAGGCCCACATCTCTTCTTGTAAGGGCCCAGGCCTCTTCAGTCTCAGGGTAGGCCCAGGCCCACATCTCTTCTTGAAGGGCCCAGGCCTCTTTATGGTAAGGGATAGGCCCAGGCCCACATCTCTTCTTGTAGGGGCCCAGGCCTCTTCAATCTCAGGGGTAGGCCCAAGCTCACTTCCCTTCTTGTTGGTTCCAGGTATCTTCATGGTAAGGGATAGGCCCAGGCCCACATCTCTTCTTGTATGGGCCCAGGCCTCTTCAGGGTCAGGGGTAGTCCCAGGCCCTCATCTCTTCTTGTTGGGCCTAGGCCACTTCAGGTTCAGAGGAAGGCCCAGGCCCACATCTCATCTTGTTTGGACCCAAACATCTTGAGGCCCAAAGATTGCTACAGGCCTCTTCATCGTTAGGGCCTGGCCCAGTCCCACATGTCTTCCTTTTAGGGCCAGTGCCTCTGCAGGTTCACAGATAGGGCTACACCCACATTTCTTCTTTTTGGGCCCTGGCCTCTTTGGGGTCAGGCTAGGCCCAGGCCCACATCTCTTCTTTTTGGGCCCTGGCCTCTTCAGGATCAGGGTAGGCCCAGGCCCACATCTCTTCCTTTTATGGCCCTGGCCTCTTTGGGTTTCTGGGAAGGCCCATGCCCACATCTCTTCACGTTGGACCCAGGCCTATTCATGGTCAAGGGTACACCCATGGCCACATCTATTCTTGTTGGGCCCAGGCCTCTTCAGGTTCAGAGGAAGGCCCAGGCCCACATCTCTTCTTTTATGGACCCAAACATCTTCAGGCCCAAGGATTGCTATAGGCGTCTTTAGCTTTAGGGGCAGGCCCAGTCCCACATGTCTTCCTTTTAGGGCCAATGCCTCTGCAGGTTCAGGGATAGGGCTAGGCGCACATGTCTTCTTGTTGGGCCCAGGCCTCTTCAGGGTCAGGCTAGGCCCAGGCTCACATCTCTTCTTGTTGGGCCCAGGCCTCTTCAGGATCAGGGTAGGCCCAGGCCCACATCTCTTCCTGTTGGACCCAGGCCTCTTCAGGTTTGGGGGAAGGCCCAGGCCCACATCTCTTCTTGTTTGGACCCAAACATCTTCAGTCCCAGGGATTGCTACAGGCCTCTTCAGCTTTGGGGGCAGGCCCAGTCCCACATCTTCTGTTTATGGCCAATGCTTCTTCAGGTTCAGGGACAGGGCTAGGCCCACATTTCTTCTTTTTGGGCCCAGGCCTCTTCAGGGTCAGGGTAGGCCCAGGCCCACATCTCTTCTTGTTGGGCCCAGGACTCTTCATTGTCAGGAATACTCCAGGCCCACATCTCTTCTTGTTTGGACCCAAACATCTTCAGGCCCAGGGATTGCTATAGGCCTCTTCAGCAATAGGGGCAGGCCCAGTCCCACATGTCTTCCTTTTAGGGCCAATGCCTCTGCAGTTTCAGGGATAGGGCTAGGCCCACATATTTTCTTCTTTTGACCCAAACACTTCAGGCCCAGGAATTGGCCCAGGCCTCTTAAGGTGCAGGGGCAGGCCCTGGTCCACATCTCTAACTTTTACGGCCCAGGCCCCTTCAGCGTCAGGGGTAGGCCCAGCCCCACATCTCTTCTTGTTTGGACCCAAACATCTTCAGGCCCAAGGTTTGGCACAGCCCTCTTCAGGGTAAAGGGCAGCCCCAGGCCCACATCTCTTCTTTTTGGGCCCAGGCCTCTTCAGGGCCAGGGGTAGGCCCAGGACATCTCTCTTCATATTGGGCCTGGGCTAAATAGAGCAATATACTTCTTGGTTAGGAATCAAATCAACACCACATTGCTTTTTGCATTCTGCTTGGCCTTTCAGGCTCAGGCCCACTCATACTCTTTTTTTAAGTGCCCAATGCCTCTAGCATTTGAGCCACTGTGACATGCCTACATATGTTACCATTGAGGGTCTGGCCATCCTCACGTTCAAACATACTAGTTTCTTTACATTTGATGTAGTGGATCATTCTGAGTTCCTGGAGGTCAAAACACACTTTTACATTATTGTTTATATGTGGTCATCATTTCTGACAGAAAAAGATGAAAAAAACAATAAATTGACTTGTGGATAATTATAGAGGATAATATTGGTGTTCTTTTATGACATGTCATTGATCTATCCTCTGGGAAACATGCACAGACACAGACATCTATAGCCTACCATCCAGATAATGTAAATTTACATTATACAAATAGATGAAATATATAGGGAAGAAAGGGAGTCAGAAAAGACCTTGTTGCATAGCCCACTGGCCATGAGGTGGAGACTGCCCATGAACTCCTATGGAATGTGCTTCTAAGTTGTGAGACCCACAAGAGAGTCCCATCAAGACATCATGTGTTAGGTACCAAGATGTCAGGAACCAAACATGAACCATGGAAAGTACTAGCTAGACCAGAGAACAAGTAATAAGCCCCTTCCCAGAGCAGTAACCAGAGGCCCCCAAAGATAAGAGAACATCCCACAGTCAGTGACCTTAGCCGACATCTCGCAGTTGCACGATCTGCCTCACACATCTTGCACCCCTTCCATGTTCTACATGCCCCTTCTCCCTTTCCCTCCTTCCTGCCCCTTTCCCTCTTATGCTATATAAGCCATGTGGAGAGAAATAAAGATTGGCAGCTTGATCAGAATCCTGTCTTGCTGTCTGTCTCTTGTGTCCCCTGTCTCTCATTCGCTCCCACAGGTGGGTCTCCCCCATTGAAACCCTGCTGGCCGGGGCATCTGGCGCCCAACGTAGGCTCAACCCTTGCCTCATCGGGAGTTGAACGTCCTTCTCCAGGAAAGTCCAGACATCTGGTGGAGATTTGAAGCAATCACCCATCGAGACCACCCAACTCTGCGTCCTGGTGATCCGGAGGAGAGCGGGAAGGACCAGGTGAGTCTGAGCTATAGACTTCACCATGGGACAGGGAACTTCTCAGGACTTGTTTGTAAAGGGCGTTAAAGATGCCCTCCAGACACAAGGGATAAGGGTTCATAATAAAAAGACCTCATAAAATTCTGTAGTCACTTAGAGGATTGTTGTAACTGTTTTCCCCAAGAAGGGACGATTAATGAAAATGCTGGGAAAAAAAAGAGAGAGAGAGAGAAGGCAGCCAATAGCTCTGGCAGGGTGTGAGTTGTGCAGTGTGTGGGATGTTTGTGTGTGTGTGTGTGTGTGTGTACGCAGGCGCAGTGAAAGGCGGAGGGGGGAGGGAGCTGGGAGGGCGGAGGTATGAGAGCTGGGGGCGCCTCTCTGCGGCTCCTTCGCCTGGGCAGAAAGAGCCGAGCCAGCCCGAGAGAGCTCCTTTAAAACGGCTCGGTGGCAGTGGCGTTGGTGGCCCGGTCCGAGGTGTCTGGTCGGTGGTGAAATGACTGCTGCTTCTCTTCCCACTGCTCCCTTTACCCTTGCATTGCTTGAAAACCAGAGTGAGGCTTGGCTTACGCCAAATGATTGGTATTTTTTGGCCCATGCTGCCCTGTCTGGGGGAGATTTTGTCTTATGGAAAACTGACTTTTCAGAAAACTGCCGTGAGACGGTCCAGCGCAACGCTGACAACCCTTCCTCAAAACATTGGACCATTAATCAACTTCTTGGCAAAACTCCTTATGACAAAAACGAGGTTCAAGCCACCTTTCCACCCGGCTTATTGGCCCAGATTCAGGTCGCCGGCCTTCAAGCCTGGAAGCGGCTCCCCCAAAAAGGCGCCACTACCACCTCATTGGCCAAAGTGCGTCAGGGACCAGATGAGCCGTATAGTGATTTTATATCCTGTCTCAATAACGCTGCTGAGCGCCTCCTGGGCTCAGGAGAAATTGAGAGTACATTTGTTAAACACCTCGAGCTTGTCAGGAAGTTCTCCGCCCCCACAGAGATAGGGCCCCCCCTTTCTGAGTACGTCTGCCTTTGTGCAGGAGTTGGCTCTGCCCACGCCATCGCTCTGGCTATTGGTGCAGCCCTAAAGTCGATGGGCGCCCAAGTATTGAGATCCCAACAAAGTCATCTTTGCTTCTCCTGTAAACAACCGGGACATTTTTCGCGGGAATGCCCCCAAGCGGATCCCTGCCCCCTCAGGGGGCACAGCCGCAGTGCCCCAGCTCGGCGTCACCACTCGGCCACTACCAACCACCCCATGTGCTAGATGTGGCCATGGTTTTCATTGGGCGAGGGAATGTAAATCTAAAACCCATGCTCACAGTCACCCGCTCCCTCCCCGCCCCTCAGGAAACTTTCTTCGGGGCCAGCCCCTGGCCCCTCCGCTCCAGGGAGTGCCCCATGGGGCCTCACAGGCCACTCCCCAACTGTCTGCTCCCTCCAACGGGCAACTCCAGGCAGTGCAGGACTGGACCTCTGTGCTGCCACCGACACAATACTAGATCCATCCCAGGGCCCCCAGGTCATCCCTACTGGGATTTGGGGCCCCCTGGCCCCGGACACCATGACCTTATCCTTGGCCGTGCCTCATCCACCTTAAAAGGTGTCCAGGTCTACTCCGGAATTATTGATAATGACTATACAGGAGAAATTAAGATTTTGGCCTCTGCACTCCAGGGTCTTGTTGCCATCTCCAGAGGCACCCGCCTTGCCCGGCTGGTTACTCTCCTTGCACTTTCCTCTGATAACCCCGTTCAGACCCGAGGAGCTGCTCAGATTGGCTCATCAGAGGCTCATTTGGCTGCAGCCTATTTCTCACTCTCGACCCACACTTACCCTTAAACTAGATGGCAAAATGATCTGGCAAATGGATGTTACACATGTTCCAGACTTTGGTAGACAAAAATATCTCCATGTTTCTGTTGATACGTTCAGCGGTTTTATTTTTGCCTCCCCTCATACTGGTGAGGCCGTCAAGGATGTTATTGCTCACCTCCTGGTCTGCTTTTCTACTTTGGGTGTCCCAAAACACATAAAAACGGACAATGGCCTAGCCTACACAAGTGGAGGGCTTAAACGGTTCCTCCAACAATTTGAGATCTCTCACACTACTGGTATTCCTTATAACCCTCAAGGTCAGGGCATTGTAGAACGGGCCCACCAGACCTTAAAAACATGGCTCTCTCGATTAAAGATGTCCGAGCTTTCCCTTGTCTCCCCCCGAGGATCTCATGAGCCATGCTCTCTTTGTCCGTAACTTCCTCACCCTGGATGGTGAAGGTCGATCAGCGGCTGACCGTCATTGGCACCCCTCAGCAGACGCCAGTCGCCCTTTGGCCATATGGCGAGACCCCCTTACAGGCATTTGGAATGGTCCAGATCCTGTACTTATCTGGGGCCATGGCTCTGCTTGCGTCCTTGACCAGGCACATGATGCCCCACGCTGGCTCCCTGAGCGCCTGGTCCGATCTGTAAATTTACCTAACATTCCCAGGGGACAGGCTGTTCCCCTTGAGGACTCTCCTTCTTCTCCTTCAGATGCTAAAGCTACCATCAAAGACCGAGACCTCAAAGAGATGAAGATCACCCACGAAGCTGCCCATTGTGAGTCAGCTGGCTGCCTGGGGTCTCATACTCCTCATCCCAAGCCATAGCCTTTCTAGCCCATCACAAAACACCAATCGCCACCAGCCCCTAAACTATACCTGGCAGGTGCTGACATCTGGTAAACCTCCCTAGTCACCCCTGGCCCTTGGTGGCCAGACCTGTTTCCAGACCTCTGTAAGCTCGCATAGGGCTCTACAGCCCCTTGGGGGTCTAGAAAATGATTCCCCGCCTCCCCACGCACTGCCTAACCGCCCCCTACAGGCCCGTGCCCTGCCTGGATGTAGCAATGCCTTCCATCGCTCCCACCTCACTAGGCCCACCCTCTATGTCTGCCCTGGTTACCATCGTCCCCGCTCCAGTCATTACACCTGTGGTGGTCGTCCTGAATGCCATTGCAAGGCCTGGGGCTGTGAAACCACCGGTGATACATACTGGGGCCCTTCCTTGTCCTGGGACCTTATAACTGTTAGGGCCAATTACTCCCGCCCTAAAAATCCCTGGACTATTAGACCTGAGTGCATTAATTCATGGTGTCATCCTCTTAGGATCCAATTTACTGAGCCCGGAAAGAAGGCTACCAATTGGGAGTGGGGCTACAAATGGGGCCTCTTACTCCACCAAGATGGCCATAATTCAGGTGTCATCTTCTTCATCAAACTTTTAAAACAGCCTGTTAATTCCCCTAACGCTGTTGCCATCGGTCCCAACTCTTTTCTTGGCAACAATGATTTTCTTACAAACAATATATCTCAGACATCCATGGGTTTTTCTCCCACGTTCCCACCTCCCCCACCAACTACCAAAGATATGATTACCACCCTTATCGCAAAAACCTACCAGGTACTTAATACCTCCAAGCCTGATTTGGTTGACTCCTGCTGGCTATCATTCTGCCCCACCATTTTATGAAGGAGTGGCTGTTGATTTAGATTTCTCCCTAACCACTGACCCACATGATTGTCACTGGCAACAGCCACCCACATCTCGCCTTACACTCTCCCAAGTTATGGGCTCAGGCCGCTGCCTTGTCACCCGAGGCGTTATCATTCCCCCTGTTTATCAACCACTTTGCAATGTCACAGACAACCTAAGTACTTCCCTTAAGTCTGGATATCTTCTCCCTGCCAATGATACTTGGTGGGCCTGTACTGATGGCCTAACACCATGCATTTCTCTTCATTTAAATAATCCCTCTGCCCCCTTATTTTGCATATTGGTTCAGCTTATCCCTAGGCTAACCTATTATTCTCCAGATCAATTCTCTGAAAGATGGGAAGAGAAGACTCTGGCAGAGACAGCTGCCCTCGCATTCCCCCATCGCTTGAAAAGGGAGCCTGTGACTGCGGTCACTTTAGCCGTCCTCCTGGGGGTGGGGGCTGCAGGGGCCGGTACAGGCATAGCCTTCCTGGTCTTATCTAATCAACATTATTCAGAGCTTAGAATTTCCATAGACGAAGATATAGCGCAGCTTGAGCGAGGCATTTCCGCCCTTGAATCCTCCCTCACCTCCCTTTCAGAGGTGGTCCTCCAAAACCGCTGAGGGCTAGACCTCCTCTTTTTACAGCAAGGAGGCCTCTGTGCCGCTCTTAAGGAAGAATGTTGCTTCTATACTGATCACACAGGAGTAGCAAGGGATAGCATGGCCAAGGTCCGTGAAGGCTTAGAGAAGCTCAAAAAAGAAAGGGACCAAGAGCTAGGCTGGTTCCAAAATTGGTTCTCTACACCTCCCTGGCTAACCACCCTCCTACCGTCCCTCCTTGGACCCTTGGTTGGCCTCTTTCTTGTCTTGACATTCGGCCCTTGGGCTTTGTCTTGACTAACTCAATTTGTGCACAGTCAGCTGGCTGAACTTCAGGCAAAACAAATTCAGGTTCATTACCATTACCTCGACCTCCGTGAACGTGGTCTCAATGAACCAGATACAGACTCCATATCAGCACAGACCCCTCTGCCCAGGGGAGGATGCACCTGTGCCTGGGAGCTGGAGCCCACTGTTTAGGGGATTGAGGGTGCAGCTGGGACTGCAGAAGGCAGGGAGACTAAAGTGCTCCACCATCCTGGGTGCCTTGGATGACATGCTCTATTGCATGGTGGTTATGCAGACCCTATACTCTTCCCTCCCGGATTAAAACCCGCCCCCTGTAAAAAAAAACCCGCATCGTTCCAGCTTCCTTCGGGATATGGGGGGACGCCTACATGAACCGACCGATTAACAAAGGAACTCAAAACTTATCAGGAATGGAACCTCTGTCACCCCTCCCCCGTCACGGCGAAACATTTGGGCCTCCTTTCTTTGTTTTGCTATATGTATAGAAGGGGGAGATGTTAGAGACCAAGATGTCAGGAACCAAACATGAACCATGGAAAGTACTAGCTAGACCAGAGAACAAGTCATAAGCCCCTTCCCAGAGCAGTAACCAGAGGCCCCCAAAGATAAGAGAACATCCCACAGTCAGGTGCCATGACAACCGAACATAAAGAGCATTCCATGGTCAGGTAGCCTAGCAACAGAATAAACTTCCCCTGACCAGTGACCTTAGCCGACATCTCGAAGTTGCACGATCTGCCTCACACATCTTGCACCCCTTCCATGTTCTACACGCCCCTTTTCCCTTTCCCTCCTTCCTGCCCCTTCCCCACTTATGCTATATAAGCCATGCGGAGAGAAATAAAGATTGGCGGCTTGATCAGAATCCTGTCTTGCTGTCTGTCTCTTGTGTCCCGTCTCTCATTCTCTCCCACAGGTGGGTCGCCCCCATTGAAACCCCGCTGGCCGGGGCAATCATGCTGCATTTTCTTCCTGTGGTACCCTGCCATGAAGGAGTGTCACAGGAGTTACAATAGAGGGTAGTCCTCTGTGTGTCTTGAGGATGCCTTGCTATTGGGGGCTGTGCAGATCTTCACAAGGCCTCTTTCCCTGATTTGGATATGGTGTCTTGTCCTGTATGTCATGCATGGCCATGCTCTGTGAGGATCTCTTTCTGGTCCTTGAGTCACAATTCTTCTGAAGATCACATCTGTCTTCTCCACCAAAAACCCCTCAGACACTGAACTGTGCCTTCAAAACCCCTTTCCAGAAGTCCCCCTGCCAACTACAAACACTGGTGTGAAATCACTTGTTCACCTAAAGAATTTTCTGTAGTCACTCACCTGAAATGCATCCCCCTGCCCACATTCTCCTTGGTTCAAATCCCTGCCTGCTCTGACTCTGCTGCCCTTAGACATAGGGCTCACCTTTAACCATGACAGTGACCCTCATGTGAGGTCACAGAGGCCAGGCCTCACTGTTAGGGAAATCTCAAAGGCTGTCCAGGCGTATGGGTATATTTTAGGCTAGTACTTAAGGGAAGTATCTGAGGGCATCTTTTATGACCATTTCATGGGAAGAAGCTCAGACCTATACCTC
>NC_050450.1:23552457-23620807 GCF_903995425.1 Onychomys torridus | reverse complement strand
CATAGGGCTCACCTTTAACCATGACAGTGACCCCTATGTGAAGTCACAGAGGCCAGGCCTCACTGTTAGGGAAATCTCAAAGGCTGTCCAGGCGTATGGGTATATTTTAGGCTAGTACTTAAGGGAAGTATCTGAGGGCATCTTTTATGACCATTTCATGGGAAGAAGCTCAGATCCAGGCCTCCTCTTTCTCTAGGGAACTTTACCCCTGGGAAGAGCAAGTCCAGTGGGGATGAGGTATGCATACTCAGTCCCAGTGTGCGAAGTGTAATTCTTGGTTTATCGTTTCTGATGCTCTCGTTATCAGCAAGCTTCTCTCATCATGAAACTTGGAGTGTGCCATCTTCTGGGCCCTGGGTACCAAACTGATTGATAGATTTGTCCTGCAACCTGTTCCTTCACCACCATTAATCCCCACTTGAAGTAGGATTGCCCAGAAAGCAGGATGTCATGAAACTTCTGTACCTGGACATGCAATGGTAGTCGATGACTTCTGAGAGTGTCACTCACTGGAGAACAGCGCAACAGCAGAACTTCATCCTGTACCGGTCTGCAGTACAGGCTGGGTGTGTCCATCCCTTGGCCTCATTGTCTGATGAGTTGTGGGTGTCGTCTCTCTGAGTGCTGATTTTGACAATTTCTTGGCACACATTCCACTGATACTGCAACTTTTCCTACTGCTAAAGCACAGGTCCTATTAAAGGTCACCTCAAGGACCACATTGTGCCTCACACATTACACTCTCCCACTTTTCAGTATAATACACTGCTTAATTAGGCCTTCATCCCAGAAATCCTGTATGTATTTTTCCCACCACCAGAGCCCAACCCTCACTGCACACCTGCAAGCAACTCTTTCTGAATCCCAGCCCACCCCAGTAGACATTAAATTCCCTCACACCAACACAACAGCCTTCACCTTGGCAATGAGCTATTATGTGAGGTAACAGACGCTTGACCACACCTCTGTCCAGCTTATTCCTCTGTGCCTGAGTGCCGCGTGAGGAACAGCCATGCTTTCCCAAACTGTTCTGAGCACTCTGTCCCAGCACTGTGGAAGTCTTTCCCTGTGGTGAGTTCATCTTATGAACAAAGCCTAAACATAAAGTTACCCTGTCTCAGACAGCAATGTGTATATTGGTAGGGAAGATACATGACAGCATTCAGTGTCCTCTATAAACACTTTCACACGTATGACATGGACCTGCAGACAGAAGCACACACACGAGCACACATGCAAAGTGCAAATGTCCAAAGTTACAGAATTAGAGGCTAGAGTGCTTTCAGGGTGTTTCCTCTGATAGTGACACAGATGTTTCTTTCCATACTGTGACAGCTGAGTACAAGTGAAAACATTGCTGCTGCAGGGACTGGAGTCCTCAGGGACGAGCAGATGACAGTCCCCGGGTGCTTTTCCTACCTTCCCTGAAGAAGCCATGAGTGCTGGTCTAATGTGGCCATTCAAACAGGAATGGAGCCTTCTTTCGTTACCTACGCTGGGTGCTGAGTCCTGGTCTAGAGACACCTGTACAGCTTCATCCCAAGGCCTCTCTCCCTGGTGATATGAGGGGTTTCTCTCCCTGTGGTCTTGAGGGACCAGTCCCACTGCTATAAGATGTCTGATCCCTGGTCTTTCTAGTTCTTAGAATGAGCTGTCCCTCAGGCAGGAACATTTCAATGACCTCACTACATTTCATTCTCCCCATTTAAGGCCTCAATGAGGAAGTGCCCCACACTGACTGAGTCACTCATGATGAATTTCAGGTAGCATCCATCCCAGAAAACAGCCCAAACTTACCCAGATACTTGGGCCTGCTTCGAATCCTAGCCCTCCTTGGTGGACTCTGTGTTGCAAAGAGCACTGATGTTTCTGCAGCAGAGATTTACCTGTGAGGTCACAGAGGCCTCACCTCACTTCATTCTGAGAATCACAAAGGGCATCCTGGCCTCAGTTACCTCCAAGCTTGGGCCATCCTTATTCTCTCCCAAACTGTGTCAAGCATCCTTGGAAACACATAGATTTGGGAAAGTAGCTGGAAGTGTTTCACAGAGACACCTCCATGGGAATCACATACATCTTGTGGTAGCCCTCCATCTTTTCTGAGGTAACTGCATCCTTGAGAGGAGACACACAGCTGACAATGCTGCTTCCTCATCTCAAATGTCTGAACTCACCCTCTATCTCAGCATCTCAGATTCTCCATAGGCATCATGGTTTATTGCTGGCATTCACCTGCAAGGTGTTACCTTCTTCCCCTTGCATCTGGCTGCAAATGTAGCCATACCTCATTTCCTGTTACCTCAGCACCACTAATCTTTTAGTGGGTGGTAGGTTATTATCTGAGTGCTAGGCTGCAAGGCCAGTGACCCTCAGTTTTAGAGGGAACAGTATGAAAATCTGTAGATCAACAGTGAATAAATACACAGCATTCATGAGCCACAGAAGAATGAATGCAGACAGAGCCCAGAGTGAGGTGAGAATCCTGGGAGCACATGCTGTCACTTGTCCTATCCTCAGTGCACCTTCCACCCGAGTAACTGTGTCTGTGAGTAATTGTTCTGTCTGGATATGTTTCAAGCCACTGTCCACATGCAGTTTATGCAGTGTTGGGAGCTCGTTCTGTTAGCCTGCTCTTTCCTGGGACTCTGTCAAGTCCATGCTTCCCCTGTGCAGGAGCTGCAGTCTCAACCACCAGGTTTCCAGTGTTTCTCATGACTGGGTGGTGGGTGTAAAACATGACTGACACCCAACACTGGGGATTGCTGGGCACACATGGCCATGGGGGCCACTGTGCATTCTGTGTAGTTAATCAGAATGTTGGAAAGTTCAGTGGATAAGTGTGACCAGCTTTAAATCTTCGCTGAATTAGCCTGGCTCTCCCTCTGGAGACCAGTGTCCAGCTTCTGGCATGAGGATGTTTTAGGGGAGTTGCACTGTGTTTTTGCATTCAGATAGGTTCCCATGTAACATGACTCATGACGACCTGTGGGTGTCATTTGGAGACTGGGAAATCAGAGTGCCTGATGGAAGGACAGGCTTTTACAGCAGGTGAAGGAGTCATCATTGTTGTGCCCTGAGTCTGGCCATGTGCTGTCTCCTGCACAGGCTCATTGTGGCTGTGGCTCACCATCTGACATGGAACACAGGTTATGTACGGATATATTTGAGCACAGAGAGACCCGTATCATTCATTATTGTGAGAAGTTGTTCCCTCTCCTCAAATTATCACCCTCATGAGGGATGCAAGGACAAATTCTGGCCAAACCTGGTTAAAATCCTGGAATGAGAACTTAAAGTGGAGTCACCTGCACCAACATCAAAGGGCACACTGGTGTGTTAATTCTATGTTGAAACTCACACTTATGTGTGGTTCAGGTTTAATGACCCCCATAAATTTACTTCTCAGTAGCTGAACGTTTGTGTCAGTTTTCAGCCAGCCTAATCTCTCCCAGGATCGGCAGTTTCAAGTCTCTGACAGTAGAATCGGGGGAGCCTAGCTGCCCAGTGTTTCCTGGTGGGAATTCATATTTTCCCCCATCCTTTCATAAAGGAACCAGATTTCACACTGCACATCTGCATTAAAACTGTCACATGAAGCAGCATGTCATCCTAATGATGAACAGAATGTGTGACATCACTAAAAGCACAATGTAAGCCACAAGTTTCTGCTGCTCGTGTATAGACCATGGTCAGTGTTCACTGTGAAGGAGCAGTATGTCTAACTTTGTAACTGGAGGTGGAGACGGCTGAGGAGTTTCCCATTGTGTCTGTTCCACATCTTTCCTGTTCAGTACATCTAACTTTGTAACTGGAGGTGGAGACGGCTGAGGAGTTTCCCACTGCGTCTGTTCCACATCTTTCCTGTTCACCAGCTGACAGGCACTTGGTGGTCCCCAGTTCTTGGCTGTTGGGAACGGCACTGCTGTGAGCATGTGAGCAAACTCTGATACACTGGCTGTGTCCTCTGGGTCTCTACCCAGGAGTGTGCTTGCTGGATCTCATGGTGGCCAAGTCACCGTTTCATGAATAGCCTCCTTTTATTTTTCCATAATATCAGGATATTTGTGTGCATAATTTTTGTTACTATTTACCAGTGAAAATTCATACAAATTTTAAAAAGTACTGTGAATCTGTCCATGAGCCCAAGCACATGGTTGGGGAGCTCACTGGTCCCATGGGTGGATCTACTATTATGTGCTGTGGATATCGCTCTGTGTAAATAAAGTTCTGATTGGTCAGTGGCCAGGCAGGAAGTATAGGCGGGACAAGAGAGAAGAGAATTCTGGGAAGTAGAAGGCTGGAGAGAGACACTGCCAGCTGCCGCCATGAGAAGCAACATGTAAAGACACTGGTAAGCCACAAGCCATGTGGCAAAGTATAGATAAGCAGAAATGGGTTAATTTAAGATAGAAAAAGTAGATAACAAGCAGCCTGCCACAGCCATACAGTTTGTAAACAATGTAAGTTTCTGTGTGCTTTCTTGGTTGGGTCTGAGCGACTGTGGGACTGACGGGTAAGAGAGATTTGTCCTGACTGGGCCAGGCAGGAAAACTCTAACTACAAATGGCGCCCAACGTGGGGCAAGAGTTTCCACCTAAAACCTGACAAAAAAGATTCTAAGACGGAGCTAAAAACAGCTTCCTAGTTGTCTCTCTCAAGTAAGCTGCAGCCTGCAGGTTTGAGCTACTATGGCGGGTTCCTGGCATGTGTGTCTGACCTGCAGTGTGGCGGGAATGAGTAATCTACAAGCAGCACTTTACTGTGTGCTGGATTTAGCCTTTGCTAGTTTAAAAAAAAAAAAAGTTTCTGGGCTATGCACTGCTTTGATAGAACTGCTTCTGATAGTTGATGGTACACATGGCTCCAGACCCAGAGTTGTCTGTACCACCGCCATGTTGGAAAGCTGAGGTGAGCAGAGCCAGCAGCCACAGCGGCGTTTCAGTCTTACAAAGATGGATATTACACAGAGAATCTGGTTTGTCTTGTCTTTGGGATTTTTAACTGCAAAAAAAGATTTGACCATAAAAGCTGTTGAGTTAAACAAATATGTAAATGTTAAAGGTACCTTGACTTCAAAATTTGGATATAAGGATATGTTGCTTTGGAAAAGAGTCTCTGCTTTTGTTTCCACAGAAAGCCAGAGGCTATGGATTTGTTCCAGATTAAGATACATCAGGTTTGATCAGCCAAGACCACCTGAAAGGTCTCTGATGACACCATGGCCCAGATGATCCAACATCCAGAATGGTTTCAAGGCAACTGGCTCAGAGGTTTACCCTCACGGACTACTCCATAATCCTAAAATTTTCTTTGTGTCCCCATAAGATACAGCGCCCCCCTCCAGCAGGAAGTAGTAAGAGAAACTACACCCACATTTCCAAAATTATCAAGCTGGCTTTGGAGATGGAATTGGCTCACTCCTTCTCTAAACCCAGACATATTGCTAAAAGAAAAGGTTAAGAGATTCTTGTGTCCCAAATCAGAAGAGCCCTCTGGTGTGGGACAGAGAAAAACCAATATTTTTATTTAAAGCAGTTTGATTATAAATGAGATCTCTTTCTAAAGAAGAAAAGGGGATATGATACAGATATAATAGGATGAAAGGGTAGATTAAGGAACTTACTTCTAAAGAGCAACAACTTGTTTAAAATGTTTTACATTGGTATAGATTTTAGTTTATTGATACAAACTTAAAGTTAATTTTGTTATACTGTGTGTATATTTCTAATCGTGTTTAAGGTATTATGTTTGTATAGCTCATTTTAAATTGAAATGGATAATTAAAAATAGATGAATAATTAGTCATCTATGAAAATCATACTCATAGCCATGTTAGTTAAGTCTTCTAGATATACATAGACATATTTCAGATAGATAGGTAATCTTCAAATACTTCAAAGACCTTCAGAATATGGCATTTAAAATATTTTTAAAATTTAGAATTTCTGGACAGTGAGACATGTCTGCTCCTGGCAACACCGATTTACTTCAGAGACAAGGATGGGCATTGAAGACACTTCATATCTTATCTTCACCTTGGCAAAAATAGCCATTTGGGCAAGAAACTGTTCTTGCCTGGACTGCTTGGTTAACTGGACATACAGGACCCATAGAAATGTGACCACTGAACTTTGCTTGACAAAATGGTCCTCAGGCTCCTGCTTCACAGAGGAAACTGACAGACATTCTACAGGACACTGAAAAAAGTGACCAAGAGACTCTAGCCCTGTGGGCTAAAGACAAATGCCCCAACTTTACAAAGGAACATTAGGTGACTGTCCAGGCTGCCAGCTGTCTCTGTCTACTCTTGCAAGACTCCTGAAAAATGCTTGCATCCTTCACCTGGTTCTCAGGTAATATTATATCCTTCTGAGGTCTTTGATGTGGTTGAAGACTAGATAGTTATAATTTCCTCAGTTATGATAAAAGATACATTAGATATAAAACCTTAGACTCATAAATATAAGATAGATAGGATATCTTCTTTAATATTGTAACTGTAATTCTTGCTTGATAATTGTTTTGTTATATGTAATTTTACTATGTAAAAGTTAAAACCTTCCTTTAAAAAAAAAAGAAAAGGGGAAGTGCTGTGGATATCGCTCTGTGTAAATAAAGTTCTGATTGGTCAGTGGCCAGGCAGGAAGTATAGGCAGGACAAGAGAGAAGAGAATTCTGGGAAGTAGAAGGCTGGAGAGAGACACCGCCAGCCGCTGCCATGAGAAGCAACATGTAAAGACACTGGTAAGCCACAAGCCATATGGCAAAGTATAGATAAGCAGAAATGGGTTAATTTAAGATAGAAAAAGTAGATAACAAGCAGCCTGCCACAGCCATACAGTTTGTAAACAATGTAAGTTTCTGTGTGCTTTCTTGGTTGGGTCTGAGCGACTGTGGGACTGACGGGTAAGAGAGATTTGTCCTGACTGGGCCAGGCAGGAAAACTCTAACTACAATTATGCTAAATGAACTGGGTGTGAAAATGTCTCCATATTCCTGTTTACTCCCACAGATTAGTACAGCTCTCCGACCTCGTCAGTTTCTTAGTGCAGTGTGGTTAACAGAGAAAGTCACAACTGTTCAGAAAGCAGAGAGTAAAGCCAGTGGAGTGCTCAGTCACGAACAGGACATCTGTGTCACCCTCTTCCCCTTGATCAGATCAGAGAGGACCAGAGTCAAACAGTGTGTTCTGGTCAAGAGCAGACCGCTGCACTCAGGAACTCTCAGCATCTGTGGCTGCCTCTATAAGACCTGAATAAGATCAAGCCCGTCACATTCCAGCGCAGAGGGTCGAGGGGCTCATGTGCCCTGATCACTAGCTGAGGAGCTGTGGGGAGCTGATGGTTTCTGCTGAAGGGGTCAGTTGTCTCTAAGGGTGTGGATTCTGTTGTTTCCTGTGCTCCAGTGGGTCGACACATGCCCACAGTGTACGTACATCTCCAATCTGTCAGTTTTATTTTATTTTAGCAGGAACAAAGCTGGCAGGTAAGTAGCTGATGGTTGATCTGGAAGGAGTTAGAGGATGGGTTCCGGGGGAAATATGATCAGAATATGTTGTATGAAATTCTCAAGGAATTCATACAATGTTTTTAAAAACTCAATTTAATTAAACTGAGAGATGAAAAGAAGACGTGCTCAGATTCCTTACTGCTAACGAGTGTAACCACGTCCCCTGTGGCTGTTCCTGCATCCACAGGCTTTAGATGTGAACTGCAGCCTAATAATCCAGAGGCTGAGAGAAGCCACTAGGACGTGTTTGGTAATCAGCTGGTGGGCCCAGTGTGCAGGAAGCCTGCTGCCCCACCTCACCTCCCTTTCCACCCCCAGCTGCTGTTCTGCTCACTGCAGGCTGGGGTCCAGGACCTGCTCTGAAGGTTGTCCAGTTTGTGAGCAGATCAGTTTGGTGATATATTGTGCACCCCGATAAAGCTTACCTGGGAATCAGAGAACAGAGCCAGCCACTAAATTAGACATAGAGGTCAGGCAGTGGTGGCACACACCTTTAATCCTTGTCTCAGGAGGCAGAGGTCTGTCTGGATCTCTGTGAGTTTGAGGCCACACTGGATTACATAAGAAACAGAACCAGGCAGTGGTGACACATGCCTTTAATCCCAGGAAGTATTATGGCAGGACACAGAAAGGTATATAAGGCATGAGGGTACAGGAACTTGCTCTCTTGACGCTGAGGATTTCATAGAGGTAAGATAGAGGCTGGCTGTTCTGCTTCTCTGATCTTTCAGCTTTCACCTCAATATCTGGTTCTGGGTTTTTTATTATAAGATCTTTTAAGACTCATGTTACATCTGGCTCCCAATGTTTGTGGCACAAATTCACAAAAAAACTGCTTGCCTGTGGCCTTGCATGTCCCAGCTCAGTCTTGAGCTGCATGCATCTGGAGTCTCCACTCCATGTGGGCCAGGGTCCCTAACCAGCTGGATCCAAATGGCTGGATCTTTCACTTCTCCCCTGGTGGGTTGTGGGCTCTCCCTGGACCCCCATCTTGGGCTGCTGCCACACTGGGCATCTGCCTTGAAACCCGCTTAGGCTTCTACTGTACTGCATAGCAGGCAGAGTTAGTGAATCAATTAAGATGTCTTATAGGGCCGGGAGGTGGTGGCACATGCCTTTAATCCCAGCACTCGGGAGGCAGAGGCAGGCTGATCTTTGTGAGTTCGAGGCCAGCCTGGTCTACCAAAAAAAAAAAAAAAAAAAAAAAAGATGTCTTATAGGGAGAAATTACATAAAAGAATAATTTTCCCTACATTAAAAATGGGAAACATTTTGACAATGGAGGGTATCTGGTCTCTGTTTGATAACACATTAGGTGGTCTGAAAATGGAACAATTAAGTGAGAGGATAATTAATGTTGACATGATGTAATGTCAATTACATTTTATATATTATTTGTTTGATCATTTCTGTTTTATCATTAAAAAGTTGTTTAATGTGAGTGCCATGATAAAAATTTTCTAAAACTTGTTAAAACAGATTATACAGAAATTCAGACTCAGACAGAGGAATTTAAAGGTGAAACAATCTCAACATTGCATTATACAGTTACAGAGAAATAGCTTAAGAATTTCAAACAGCCAACCTTAATCTATCTAGTAACCACACAGGAATTGTCAAATGCTCAAGGCTGTGTATGAGCTGATTGGACTCCTGTGCAAATGTTATATTTGAGGAGATTCAAAGAAGCTATAGTGTCATATGGTATGCATTTTCCATTTGTGAAGCAAATGTTAAACTTGTAGTCAACTTGTAATAGAATTATCCCTCAAGACTGGAAAGATTTGGTTATAGCGGTCTTAGAGTTCTGGTCCCCACTGACAATGGAGGACCTCATGAAAAGATGAGACTAAGACCACTGAACAATGATGTAGGGCTAGAGGTATGGAAATTTCCTAAGATCAACTTCTTGGAGAAGGTGATTATACTAATATACAAAGACAATCTTTATAGGATGACCACACCCTAATTTTATGCAAATGGAAGCCTTGAATGCTTGGGACAGAATTGAAGAAGTAAGAAAGAAAAATATTAGAAGGCATTATAAAGAACAGTCACTGACCATCCAGACTATACAAGAACAGGGCACAACAGCTGCTGATTTTTCAAAGACACCAACAGCCCTACCTTTAAAATAGTTAACAGACAAGCCTGTATGGGTTCAGCAATGGCCTGTAACAAAAGAGAAACTACAGCTGGTACAAGAACAGTTAAATGCTCAGTATATTGAGGAAACAACCAGCCCTTGGAATTCTCCTATATTTGTTATTAAAAAGAAATCTGATAACAAAATGTCCTATTTGTTCATTATATAATCAAATCCCATTACCAGCAGGATGTAACCCAAAGGGTACTTACTCAGAGGAATGAAATCTGGCAGATGGATGTGTTTCACTTTGCAGAATATGGAAAATTGAAATATGTATACCACACCATTGATACCTATTCAGGATTTCAATGGGCAATGGCTCTGAGTTCCAAGAAGGCTGATTCTGTAATCAGAAGCACACATCTGGTAGGGGAAAAGCAAGGGGGCTAACAGAAAAGGAGGGATTTTGACTCTCCAAGTGTTTCCAGGAATGAACCAAATACAGTCATCTAGGTTTGTCAGTTACTCTTGGTTCTGAATGGAAATTCTGTGTGCCCCTTCTCAACACTTTCCTGCTCAGGTGTCTAAGTGGAGATGTCCCAGCTTAAAGCCATTGTTCACCACCTCTGCTCTGAAGAAAGAGAGATTTCCCAAAAGAGTAAGAAAACCAGAGAGAGATGATTTTACTTCTTTCTTACCAAACCTGGCCTGAGGACTCCTTTAACCACTGTTGTATGATATTTTGTTTGTGTTCTGACAAAGTTTGCCTAGAGATCAGAGGGTGCAGCTAGCCTCTAGTTAACCATAGAGGCCAGGCAGTGGAGGCACACACCTTTAATCCCAGCACTTGGGAGGAGGAAGCAAGAAGATCAGGAGTTCAAGGCCACCCTGGGCTACCTGAGATTGAACCAGTCTAAAAGAGAAACAGAGCCAGGCAGTGATGGTGCACACCTTTAATCACAGCATTAGGGAGGTGGAGACAGGAATATGAGGTGGGTGGAGACAGGATCTCATCCACCCCCACCCTGCCACTTGGTCTGAGATTCTGTAGAGGTAAGAAGTCTCTAGTGGCTGCTGTTCTGCCTCTCTGATCTTTCAGGCAAGCTTTATTTCAGAACACAAATAAAATACCATCCAACAATCCACCTCTATCAACACAATGTCAGTGCCCTTAACAACTGCAATTGTGGACTACAGATGCAGATTAGAGAGGGAAGGACGGGAAGGAGGAAGAGGAAGAGAGACAGAACACACACACACACACACACACACACACACACACACAGAGAGAGAGAGAGAGAGAGAGAGAGAGAGAGAGAGAGAAGCACAAATTTCTTACTTCTTATTAACCCAAGCCTCAAACTCAGTCAATTACAATAACACATAAAACAGTCAAATATTTAAATATTTGTAGTTGTATTGTATCAGGTTTCCCAGAAACAGGAGTCATAAAACACATTATTTATGAAGTATTTCCTCCCTACCCAAGCAGCTGCTGCCAGCCACTGGGGGAGAGGGTGGACGCTCACCTTACTGCCATTCTGTTCTCTGCAAGGAGGCAAGGCTATACCAACTCTCCAATTCTCCTTAGCCTTCAGACTTTCAGAAAAGAGTCAAAGTCCATTCTAGCACATTAGGCTGGGTCAACTGGCCATATACTTTGAAGGGGTCCCCACTGAGAAAGGAAACCTCTGGGTTTTCTACTCTCACGTCGGTGTTGCTCAGCCTGGAATGTACTCTGGGTCATCTCCAGCGGATGCCCTTTGCAGTAATGGCCACCAGACATTCTTCTTTCACTGTGGGAAAGTGTCTGGTCCCTTTTCTCTTTGTGTGCATATTTGAGTCACAGGAAATGGTCTTTACATCCTACTTGGGAATGAATGAGGTGTGGGAATTTCACAAAAATGCTTCCTGTCTTTATCACACTGATTCCCCTTTGTTGCTTTTACACAATGCTTAAACATTCTAACAACTTTAAGTGATGTGGATTCCTTAGGGAAAAATCGGGCGTAGAGATAATGAAAGGAATGAATGGAGGAAGCATCTACAGTTAGGCATCTTTCCCTTAATATATGAATGAGAAGGTTTTCATCACTCAGAATCATCATATTTTAAAAAAGCTACTTGTATAATGGCTCATAATTTCATGACAAAATCTTGTTACTTAAAAATTAAAGTTATGACAGTGTTAAATTCTTAATGTAAATTATGGTTATTGAACTCTGTAGTGGGTAGCCATCTCAGCATTGGCCTGGAAGTTCCAACCCCCATTGAGGCTTCGGTAATGGTCACACCCACAAGGAAGGGCTGAGGGAGGAAGCTGAAGACCCAGGATCCAGAGGAGAGGTCTCTCTTGGTTCTGGGACCCTGGACGCTGGAGGTAGACCAAGCAGAGTTCTCCAGAGAACACCACTGGACTGCGCCATACCTTTGCCAGACCCTACAACCTATCCCTTCATTTGTAAGTTACCCCACAAAATAAACCTCCCTTTTAACTACATGGAGTGGCCTTAATAATTTCACCAATATCTGGTGCCCAACGTGGGGCAAATTCCAAAGGCCTGGGTGGCTCCCTCCCTCAGCCTCCTTCCTGGCTGGCGAGTACCTAAACCTGCCTGCAAAGTTCCATTTAACCAGGGGACGCCTACACGGTTCCATTCCCAAAAAAGGGAGCAGCTAGTCCAGTCTCAGTTCCCTAGCTTAGCCCCCAGACCAGCAAAAACTGTTGTGAGTGAGGCGTTCCCACTCCTCCCTGAGTGCCGGATCCCCGCCATCTTGGCTCCTGCCTTCAGTTGCCTGCCGCCAGCCAAGGTCGCCAGCAGGCCCTGCTTTGGAGCTATACCAACGCCTCCTGCTGGCTGAAAAGTGCTACTGCAACCCCCAAAACCATGGAAAGGTAAGCTTATTTCAAGTAAAAGTACTTGATAATTTTATACCTTAAAACTGACTAACAAATTTTGAGTAATTCTTGTAATATGGCTGATAACATTATCTCACAAGAATTTAAAAACCTTTTTGCCTGTATGATGAATGACATTTTCCTGGAAATATACGACCTCCCTAAGGCATATCTGGCCTGTACCATTTTGACATTCATTGTAATAATTCACACAGTGTTCAAACACTGGTTTAATAATAAGAACAAAGGTGAGTCATTATTGGGACTGATACAGGCTTTAAAAGATAGCAATGAAAGCTTACAGAAAAAGGTTCTTTCTATGGAATCTGCTGACCAGGACTTACATAAAAAGATTCTCTCTCTGGAATCTGCTAACCAGGATTTACAGGCTTTAAAAGATAACAATGAAGGCTTACAGAAAAAGATTCTTTCTCTGGAATCTGCTGACCAGGACTTACATAAAAATATTCTCTCTTTGGAATCTGCTAACCAGAATTTACAAAACAAGCTTGTACCCAAAATTGCTTTTATTGATAATAAATATGAGTATTTAAGGGATAGAACACTAACTCTACAGAGTGAAGTTGTAGCTACTCAGACACTATATAAGGAAGAAAAATTATCATTACTTGATAAGATAAGGTCCATGGAATCATATGTTTCAGAAGAACATAAAAACTTCCATGATTCCATTAGAAATCTGGAATCCCCTTACAAGAGAGGAGTTTTACTCCCTGGAACAGACCCTAGGTGCTTGTTTACAAGCCCTGGAGGGAACTCTCAATAAACATGACAAGGGACCTAATAAGCAGAAGGGCAAGACCATACAGGTTGTAATATCTCCAAATGGCTCTCATACAATGGCTTATCCTGTTATCATCCATGAGAAGCCAGCAGATGACACATACCCCAAGCCATATACAACGTATACATTACAACCAATTTCAACAAAGGACTTTAAAAATATAAAGGAAGCAGTAGTTACATATGGGATACACTCCACATATGTAAAACAGATGTTAAATTCATGGTCTACCTCACATAGAATCATTTCAGATGACTGGCATCAGTTAATTTCAGCTGTTCTAGAATATAGCCAGCAGTTACAGTGGAAAAGCTGGTTGAGAGAAGAGACAAGAAATTTAGAACAACAAGGTAAACTCAGAGGTTTTGAGATCTTCCAAGACCAAATACTTGGTGAAGGATGTTTCGCTGTCAGGAATGTATAAGCCATTTATGATGAACATACAATATCCCTATGCCATACAGCAGCTCTAAATGCTTGGGGAAAAAATTCCAGAACCTGGAAAAGCAACTGAGGTATACACAAAGATATTTCAGGGACCACATGAACCCTTCACTGATTTTTTTACAAAGGCTGAACACAGCTATAACAAAAGCTGTGTCAGATAAAAAATTAAGAAAAGTACTAACTGAGTCCTTGGCATTCAACAATGCTAATGCAGAATGCAAAAGAATACTTACACCATTAAAGATCAGATCAGCTCCTTTGGAAGAATGGATTCAGTACATTCTTAACTACAGTAATGAGGCTTGGATAGGAGAGACAAATCCCAGAGGTGAAAGAAGGCCCCATGGTACCAAATGTTTTAAATGTGGTACACCAGGTCATATAAGTAAAAACTGTACATGGGGTAATCCTAGAAGTAATACTCCTTCTAGGAATAGCCTAAACAGGAGACCCCAATCACCTCCTGGATTAAGTAGAAGATGTGGCAAAGGCCGACATTGAACCAGTGAGTGCAGATCAAAAATAGATATACGAGGCAACCCTTTACTGGCAGGAAACACCTCAGGGGGCCTCTTGCAGGCCCCCAAATCAAATGTGGTAAGAACATTCCCAGATACCGAGGAAGACATTCCTCTCCAGGACAACTGAATAAACCAATGTATAATGTAAAAATCGATACTACAATGGATGATAAAACAGCTCTGATAGATGAATCACAGTTTACATAAAACACAATAAAACAAATATTTTGGCAGACTTCCACAAATAAACAAAGACCAAAGCTTAAAATTCGAATTAATGGCTTGGTTCTGGAGGGCCTGGTAGACACAGGTGTGGATGTGACTATAATTACACCAAAATCATGGCATCCGAATTGGCCTCTTCAAGAGGTAGATGTCCAACTTTTAGGAATTGGCACCCTATCTCAGATAAAACAGAGTTCGAGATGGGTTGAATGCATAGGGCCAAAAGGACAGAGAGAAAGCCTGAAGCCATATGTAACAAATGTAGCAGTAAATCTTTGGGGCCGAGATCTGTTACAACAATGGAATACCCAGATTAAAATTCCTACACTCTCAGAAAAGGAATACAGGCCAATGCATGTTTCTAGGAATAATATCATAACATGCTGTAAAAAACAGTCACCAACCATTCAGGCTGTACACAAACAGAGCACAACTGCTGTTGAACTCTCAGAAGTACCAACTGCCTTACCTTTAAAATGGCTAACTAATAAACCTGTCTGGGTTGGACAGTGGCCTTTGACAAAAGAGAAGCTACAAGCTTTAGAACAGCTGGTTCAAGAGCAGTTAAATGCTCAACACATTGAAGAATCTACCAGCCCTTGAAATTCTCCTGTATTTGTTATTAAAAAAAAGTCTGGTAATTGGAGAATGCTGACAGATCTGAAAGCTATTAATAAAGTAATTCAGCCAATGGGCTCCCTACAGACTGGGATGCCCTTGCCCTCTCTGCTACCCAAAGAATGGCCTATAATAGTTATTGACTTAAAAGACTGTTTCTTTACCATACCCTTACAAAAAAAGATAGAGAAAAATTTGCCTTCACAGTTCCTAATTATAACAATTTTCAGCCAGTCAAGAGATATCAATGGAAGGTCCTTCCACAGGGAATGTTAAACAGCCCTACCTTATGCCAATACTTTGTACAAAAACCATTAGAGATAATTCGTGTAAAGTTTCTACAATCCATAATTTATCACTATATGGATGATACCCTATTAGCTGATCCAAAGTTAGACACATTAGAAAACATGTTTAAAGAAGTAAAAAAAGTTTTGCCTCACTGGGGACTGCAAATTGCTCCTGAAAAAATACAAAGAGGAGATTCTATTAATTACTTAGGATATAAGATAGAGTTACAAAAAATTAGACCCCAAAAGGTACAACTGAGGAGAGATCGATTGAAGACTCTTAATGATTTTCAAAAGTTGTTAGGAAGCATTTCCAACTTATTGGGTATCATGGGAATACCCAAAGATGGACTACAAAATTTGGCTAATACTCTAGAAGGGGACAAAGAATTAAATAGTCCCAGAGAATTATCAGCTGAAGCTGAGAAGGAATTGGCTCTAGTAGAAAAGACAATTCGAGAAGCACATGTGGATCATGTGGATCCAGAACTTAAATGCATTCTTGTCATATTCCCCTCCAAACATTCCCCCACAGGTATTTTGATGCAGAGGGAAGATAATATATTGGAATGGATATTCCTACCATGTAAACCAAATAAGAAATTAAAGACTTATATAGAAAAGATCTCTGATTTGATTCAAAAAGGTAAATTAAGACTTCGCCAGTTGACAGGAATGGACCCAGCAGAAATTGTAGTACCTTTAACTAATGAGGAAATTTCATCACTATGGAAAGATAATGAATACTGGCAGAGAGCCTGCAGTAACTTTTTGGGAGAGATTAACAACCATTATCCCAAAAGCAAGAGGATAGAATTCATAAAGAAGACTGAATGGCTCCTTCCTCACATTGTACGACATAAGCCAATTTCTGGAGTCCTCACATTCTATACTGATGCAAATAAATCAGGGAAAGCAGGATACAAATCAGGAGACTTAAGTAAAGTGGTACAAAGTCCATACAGCTCTGTACAAAAGGCAGAACTGTAGGTCGTTCTTATGGTACTGATGGACTTCACAGAACCCCTCAATATAGTCACTGACTCCCAATATGCAGAGAGAGTTGTTTTACATATTGAAACTGCTGAATTTATTCCTGATAATACAGAATTAACTTCATTATTCATACTATCACAGGAAATCATCCGAAAAAGGGAACATCCTATATATATATAAAACACATATCAGATCCCATACAGGTCTGCCAGGACCTCTAACACAAGGTAATGATGAGACTGATCAGTTACTAATAGGTAATGTGCTAGAAGCCTCAAAATTTCATAAGAAACACCATGTAAATAACAAAGGTTTGAAGAAGGATTTCTCCATTACTTGGCAACAAGCTAAGGATATTGTGAAAAAATGTCCTACTTGTTCCTTCTATAACCAAACTCCATTACCTGCAGGGAGCAATCCAAAAGGTATACAAAGAAATAAAATTTGGCAGATGGATGTGTTTCATTTTGCAGAATTTGGAAGATTAAAGTGTGTACACCATACCATTGACACCTATTCAGGATTTCAGTGGGCAACTCCTATGAGTTCTGAAAAGGCTGATTCTGTGATTACACATCTATTAGAAGTTATGGCCATCATGGGAATACCTGTACAAATTAAGACAGATAATGCCCCAGCATATGTCTCCAATAAAATGAGACAGTTCTTTGCTTATTACAATATAAAGCATGTTACAGGTATACCATACAATCCCACAGGCCAAGCAGTTATAGAAAGATCCAATTGAACTTTAAAGGATATGCTAAATAAACAGCAACAGGTAACAATGACTCCTAGAAATAGATTGCATAGTGATTTATTAACCTTGAATTTTCTCAATGCTGATGAGAAAGGAACAACAGCTGCGGAGAGACATTGGACGACAGACAAAACTCCTGAGCTAAACCAACCGGTTTATTTCAAAGATGTGTTGACCTCAGAATGGAAACCTGGATATGTCCTACGTTGGGGAAGGGGTTTTGCTTTTGTTTCCACAGGAAAAGAAAAGCTATGGATACCAACAAAATTAATAAAAATTCGATTTGAACAGGAGAAACCCCTTGATGAACCTCAGTGAAACCTCAGTGAAACTCAGAAAATAAACCTGATGTGTCTATTATCTACTAGAGATGATGAAGGATAATGGAAATCACATCGGCCTTGCTTAAAGTCAAAAGATGAATTATTTATTATTGTTTCATCTATTAAACAAAAGGCCTAGATGTTATCCTGAGGACCTTCCAGTGTTAGCATTTGATGTCAAGTGGAGTAGATCCAACAGGTGAGCACCTTGTAAATTGTTTAGACACTGGCAAACTTCAGAGTTCTCAGATTATCCATTCTGTTGTTCACGTGTTGGCTGTTCACGTGTTGGTGAACTTGTCCTAATGTCTACTTCTATTCAACCAATAAAAACAAGGCCAAAAAGAAAAGCCACTTAGCAACTATTCTGCTGGGGACAAATTTATTCATCCTCTAAGCAGACTAAGTTGACATATGATAGAAACGACTTGAGCTCTTTCTTCCAGCAAAGTTATCAGGTAACCCATAACAATAGAAAGAATTCCATCTGTACAAAAAAGGATCATAGATGCAGCTTGGGGACAATGGAGTAATACTCTAATCTTGTCTCACAGCAGTTCCAATGCATATAGGAACCCATGCATCATAATAGAATTTTCTCTTTACATCCTATTCACTTCAGTGAAGGAGCAAGCCCAAATGTAACCGAGGAGGCAGAAGTGAGTGAACTGGAAAAAGTACATGGATGCAATAAAGAGAGCTTGTGAGTCTGACACGATGAATATGGTTATTGGGATTAGTAGGATTAATAACTGTACTGAGCTTTGTATGTTCCCAATTTTCTAATTTTGTTCAAATATTCTTCCCCTTGCATTGTGAACAGGTAAATAGAACAATGCTGGGTTATCATTTTGCACATCTCTCAACATACATAAAACACTGAACTCCCTCCATTCTGTCAATTACATAGACAGCTAGTGTAACATTGTAAAACACACACACAAAGTAAAGCACCAAGCCACTCTGGGAAGGGAGGACTAACTGTCCACTGTGCTAAAACAACCTCAGTGTTTACATTTGAGCAGACAGATTCTAGAAGCTTCTGCAAGTTACTTTAAGTTTGTTCGTTATGAATATTAAACACTATTAATGACAGATAATTGGATTGTCTTCTCTGGATGTGCACAAACTTGTACCTCCTTGCTTTTCAGAGTTGCCATCCTAGAAGTTTTATTTTCTCCTTTTTTAATTTATTATATTTGTGTTTTAATTTTACACATCAGCCATGGGTTCCCCTGTCCTATCCCCCTCCCGTCCCCACCCTCACCTTCCCCCCAGCCCCTCCCCTCTATTCCCATCTCCTCCAGGGCCAAGACTCCAGCTCTAGGAGTCCAATTGTCGAGAAAGAGGATGGACTGTAAGAGTGTGAATTGTTGAGACCAAGATTGGAAAAGCACAGGGACAAATAGCCAAATGAATGGAAGCACATGAATTATGAACCAAAAGCTGTGGAGCCCCCAGCTGGATCAGGCCCTCTGGATAAGTGAGACAATTGAATAGCTTGAACTGTTTGGGAGGTACCCAGGCAGTGGGACCCGGACCTGTCATCCTAGAAGTTTTATTATTAACTATGCAACTTTTCTGAACCTGAATTCAGGTTGAGCAATTATCCCAAGGCCCATGGCCACCCCTCTTCTGCAGCCAGAGAGGCACTAGGAGCACAGCTAAAGAGATACCCAACTCACCTAAGGCATGAACCTAAGGCACTGGCCCCTTCCTCTTGTTCCTACAAAACATCTGTGCAAGAGGCCCAGCTGGCTTACAAACGTGTCCCACGATGCAGGCCAGCATCAGCCTTTCCTACTACCCCGTGCCTTATTCTCAACATCTAAAGCTCTGTGAGAAACAATGCCGTTAGCAGGTTGTAAGTTTACAGGCTTCCCCTGTTGCACTTCTTTCCGCTGGCAAACTGGACAGGCCACGGGGGAGTTGACACATTACCTGTTTCCTCATTTCCTTCCTGGAGGAAAGTACAAGGGCTTGAGAGCTGTCCCTCCAACTTTCAGGCAAAATCCTTAGGACGCCTGCTTTCAGGAAACTGTCCCGAAATCCCCTCTCCCTTTTCCCCTTTCTGCTGTGGGCAAAGAGATTACCCACCATCGGTTTCATTCACAGAGCAAAGGCTGCTTGAGATAGTGGGAAGAAGGAATACACAGATGATCTAGTAGCGAACAGTCCCTGAAATTTGAAGCTGAAGGCAGCCATACTGCTGGGAAAGAACCTAAAATTAGTGAGGTCTTCAAAATTGGGCGCTTGAGACGTTTATATTGGTTCAGACTCACCGGGCTGTGAAGCAGTTCTACCTGGAACTCTGCTGGCTCCAGCCAATGCAGCAGGCATCCAGTAGACCGGCAGATTAAGAACTACAGTGTGCAGAGAGTGTGCAATCAAAGCCAAGTCTGAAACCATAGAGCAGGTTGGAATAGTAAGATGGCAATCACCCTGTGGTCAGAGCTGTGACACTGGAGCTGGGTGCTGTGGGTACAACCAAAGCCTAGACTTGGGACCCGGGTCTTCACTGACTCTTACCTTCTGTCTGTGGGCACACAAAACCTCCCCTTCCCTGCACTTGTCCTTAGGAAATGAAAATGGAAGTATTCGTGGGGTATTTCAAACTCTTTTTTAAATTTCCACAATGTGATCTTTTTGGAGGGGAAGTAATGCTAGTGACTGGACCTTACAGATGCTAAAGACACACTCAGCCCTGCTTTTTATGTACCACCATTAGTTGTGAGGGAAAGAACTACAACACAGGCTCCACCCCTGAAATTAATGACACAGCACTCTCCCCAACATCAGTTCAGCCACTGACTTTCCCAAGGATAACCCACACTCTCCCCAACACCAGTTCAGCCACTGACTTTCCCAAGGATAACCCACACTCTCCCAACACCAGTTCAGCCACTGACTTTCCCAAGGATAACCCACACTCTCCCAACACCAGTTCAGCCGCTGACTTTCCCAAGGATAACCCACACTCTCCCAACATCAGTTCAGCCACTGACTTTCCCAAGGATAACCCACACTCTCCCAACACCAGTTCAGCCACTGACTTTCCCAAGGATAACCCACACTCTCCCCACACCAGTTCAGCCACTGACTTTCCCAAGGATAACCCACACTCTCCCAACATCAGTTCAGCCGCTGACTTTCCCAAGGATAACCCACACTCTCCCCACACCAGTTCAGCCACTGACTTTCCCAAGGATAACCCACACTCTCCCAACACCAGTTCAGCCGCTGACTTTCCCAAGGATAACCCACACTCTCCCAACACCAGTTCAGCCACTGACTTTACCAAGGATATTCCATGCTCTCACACCAATTAGTGTCAGCACATACATTAAAACAAACAAACAAACAAACAAACTGGAGGTCGATTATTAAATTTGATTTTCAGATAAATGGTAAATTCGTATTATCCATTCCAAATATTGTATGGATGCACTTATAAACAATACAAAACTTTGTTTAGCTGAGATGAAGCCTGCATTTTATTGGACAAATCCCCAGTGAAATTAAACAAAATGGTTGGACATTAAAGCTGAGAGAACTGAAGAAAAATGACCATTCCGTGAGCTCTATGAAATCAGTAGTGAATGGGAATTTTAACAATGAATAACAACTGCCAGAAAAGTGCTAAGGACTCCCACAGCGCTGCCACTTTAAACGCCTTTTGGGCGAGGTGACTCTCCACCACCAGCCACAGCAGAGTCCCTTGGGGGAGCAGCTAACCATTTTTGATACTCAGATGTGTCCCTTACTTAACAGATCAGAAGGGGACTTTTTGTAAGAATCTGGGCAATGCTCATGAACAGCTGAGAACCACTGAACTGCAACAGAGCTCCATGGTATGGCATCGAGTGTGTGATTGCTACAATGTAAGGTTCTCAAACTCTGGTGCACACTGAACTCATGGGATTCGCAGACCTTCCTGATGCTGGTGCATTCTGAGTTAATTAGTGTGGGGTAAGGTCTGTAGGCACCAGGAGCTGCCAACACTCTAATGAAGGAGTTTCTAAGGCACAGCAAGGTCTAGAAACCACTCTTCTTAGGATGAGAGCTGCATTAACGACATTTGTGCGAGCAGAAGTGAAATCTAACCTTCTAACCAAACTATTACATTAATGAGAAATTACTTTCCAGGCCCATTTTCCCTACATTGGCTGGGGATTCAAACCTTATGAATGAAGTGTCATTTTCAAGAACTTTAACCCAGCTATGTTTGTAGGATGCATATTAACCCCTTTGCCAGAAATTCTGTGGGGGAAATGATGGTCACACAAGATCTTTCCACAGCGAAGTGCCTTGGATCCCACATAGTGATGGCCACATAATGATGTTTTGGTCAGTGATTGCCACATGCACAACAGAGGTCCCATATGTTTATAAAGGAGTTGAACAAGTCTAGTCCCCGAGTGGTACTGCAGCCTCATAAAGCCACAGATCAATGCATTGCAAATGTGTCTGCAGTGATGCTGGGAAAACAAACCCATTCTGTCTCTCACATAAATGTATCACACATTTAATTATACACAGTGCAAGAATACTTGATAATAGTAAATGACGATGATTTTGTTTATGGACTTACTATACTTCCTATAAGTATTTTGGAGTGCACTCCTATTTGTTAAATAAAAACAATGGCCATAACAACAAGTGTTGGAGAGACGGTTCACGACATACACAGAGACACACACTAAAATAAGACATTAAAAAAACCTGTTGTTTAGTACTGGGGTGTTGCTGGCCTCGCAAGTTCAAGGCTCTTGTTTCAACCAGCAGCACAGAACAATCAACTGTTCGGAAGTTACTGAAAACCAGCACACTTTAGACCAGCAGCAGCTTTGTGCACCCCTGTTCCCCCACCTCCCCTCTTCCTGGGATAGGGTTTCATTACCTGCTCAGCTGGGCCTAGATCTTGTAAACCTCCTGCCTTGGCTTCCTGAGTGCTGATACCATAGGCGTGTTCTAAGCTATTGACTTTACATCTTCACATCAAGAAAGCACATCACACGATTGACCTGGGCTGTCTGGGTTGTGTAACTACTCTGAGGTGCTCATACACAGTTCTCAGGTGTTTACATTGCTAAACAATTCTTGACTCCAGAATGGGGAGAACTTGAAAACTATGCTGACTTAACCAGAAGCCACACTTCGTTCCTGTGTGCAGATCACACCAGCAGGGAGGTCTCACACAGCTGGACGTGAAAAGAGGACCACGTCAACCTCCAGCCTAGTTTCACCAGAAGACAAAATACAATACGGGCTTTGCTAAGTTAAGTGTAGTGATAAGGGACAGCGACCTTTCTTGCAAACTGCTAAATGCACGCTGATCCTGGGGCTGTTTGTCCTCTGACATTTAAACAGTTACTCACCCTCAAGAGATGTCTCAGCCCTGAGCGAACACAGAGTGAAAATAATGTGACTTCAGTGCCCAAAGCTCACAGATCTGAATTTCCAAAGGAGTGAACCGTGAGAGGATGTGGGCCTTTCCCAGCCACCGGGGACTCTGAGAGCTGGAAGAAGACAGGAGTCAGAGAGGACACCTTCTCTCTCTTCCTTATTTCTTGGCATGTTGGAGATGAAAGCCAGGAAAAAAGATCTGCAAGAGCAAAAATAGATAAAGGTCTTCTCTAGGTTCAAAAGATTTGGAGTTTAGTGCTGAAGGCAGATGCAAATTGCCACAAACGGAAGGCTAAGCACACGGTGCTATGAACCATACGTAGGAGGTAAATCCTAGGCTAGGAAGCCAGAAAAGGGTCCAAAAGGGAGTGATATCTGAATGGAAAGATGGTCTTAATAAGAACAACTATTAGTCATTGATGCCACACTAAAGAGCTTGCTCACTGAAGTTCACAGCTATCTGTTAAGTTAGCTTGATCATCCCCAGGGAAGTGGAGGCTCAGAAAGGCCAGCTGCTTGTGTCTGTGGCTAGGCTGTAATATAGCACACACTTCAGTGCCAGTGCTAGATTCAGAACATGCAGTATTATTATTTTTTTTGAGCTGAGGACCGAACCCAGGGCCTTGTGCTTGCTAGGCAAGTGCTCTACCACTGAGCTAAATCCCCAACCCGCAGTATTATTTTTATCTCTCTCGATTATATTCTTAGACATTAGTCATCTGTCCTCTCCAGAGAAAAAGGATGAGATAAATGAGTTAAATAGGAGAGAAAGACTATTCCT
Organism: Onychomys torridus; assembly: GCF_903995425.1. NCBI lineage: Eukaryota > Metazoa > Chordata > Mammalia > Rodentia > Cricetidae > Onychomys > Onychomys torridus. The sequence goes on along the minus strand of NC_050450.1, from coordinate 23,597,138 downwards.
GTTAAGGCAGAACCATGGTCAGATGCCTAACACTGCAGGTGTGTGTAATCTAAGGGACACTAGCAAGCAGTCTCCTCTTCCAACAGAATTTCGTTTCTATGACAGTAAGATGCGCCCTTCACATAAAATATTTGCTAAGACTGCCACCTAGTGGCAATAGGCAGGAGGTGGTTATGAACTGATATCCAGCTGCTTACCTGGTAGATCAGACTCTAAAGTGTGTATTTCCCAATAGTTTACCCTATAAATAAGATACACAAAGAATTAGGCAGTCTGAATCCCCCCTCAAAAGTTCACTGTGACCAATCAGACCTCAGAGAGACCTTTCTTTCTTCCTTCCTTCCTTCCTTCCTTCCTTTCTTTCTTTTTCTCCCTCCCTCCCTCCCTCCCTCTTTCTTTTCTTTTGTCTTGTCTTGTCTTGTCTTGTCTTGTCTTGTCTTGTCTTGTCTTGTCTTGTCGTCTTGTCTTGTCTTGTCTTTTCTTTTCTTTTCTTTCCGAGATAGGGTTTCTCTGTGTAGTTTTGGTGCCTGTCCTGGATCTCACTCTGTAGACCAGGCTGGCCTTGAACTCACAAAGATCCGCCTGCCTCTGCCTCCTGAGTGCTAGGATTAAAGGTGTGCACCACCACTGCCCAGAGAACACCCATCTCTTTTGCGCACACATAGAACACAGAGGAACTCTACCCATGTAAAGACCATGTATCTGTCTCAAACATTCTGAAGGGACTTGTTCAGCTTCAGTATTCTGATTAAATGATAACTGTTAGTATGAGACAAAAAAAAAAAGACACTCACTTCCCTTTGACTTGGGTCAAACGGATTTAAGTCAAGAGGAGAATCAGTATAACTAGGGAACGTGATTTATGAGAGAGCATTTGAGCATCCTACTAGTCCAAGAGCTCCAGTGAATTGTAGCATTGAAAACAACAAGGTAAGGAATGGGTGCTGGAAAGTGGGGTTTCAGTAGAAATATAATCTTGTAAATAGTTTAAAAAATGAAGACTTTTGTTTTTAATACCCATAAACAAACTAACAAGTTATGTTCTGTTCTTAGCAAGCAAAAGACCTAATGTCTGTAAACATGGCGATCTTAATTCTAAGTGCTTAGATTACCTGGGGTGGGAGGTCAGCTTAACTGAAGCCAGGAGGTCATCTGAAGCAGGGGCAAGAAAAGGATTATCCACAAGATGTCTGTCTTAGGGTGACTACTGCTGTGATCAAACACCGTGACCAACGCAACTGAGGGAGGAGGAGAGTTTATCTGACTTATGCTTCCGCATCACTGTCCATCACTGAGGGAAGTCAGGGCAGGAACTCAAACAGGGCAGGAACCTGGAGGCGGGAGCTGATGCTGAAGCCACAGAGGAGTGCTGCTTACTGACTTGCTCCCCTGGCTTGCTCAGCCTGCTTTCTTACAGAGCCCAGGACCACCAGCCCAGGGATAGCACCACCCACCATGGCTGGGCCCTCCCCCATCAATCACTAATTAAGAAAATGCCCCACAGGCTTGTGTACAGCCGGATCTTACAGAGGCATTTTCTCAACTGAGGCTCCCTCCTCTCCGATGACTCCAGCTTGTGTCAAGTTGACGGAGAACTAACTAGTCAGTATAATGTCTGAGACCTTTATTTCCTTTACCACTCACTGGGCCCTTCACTTGGATAAGCCTTCTTTTCCTTCAGGCAAGTCTTTTCCCCTCAAAGAAGCCATTCTGTCTAGAAGTAAGCAGAACTCCTAACTCTAAGTTTGGAACTTAACAGTTTGAGTCCACTCAAGCTCAGAAAGATGGATTATTTTACTTTCCTGTTTGATAATTTCATACATAAACGTAACGTGTTGTGATCAAACCCACCCCCATTCCCGCCCCTTGACCCCCCCCCCCCCATCACCTCAGCACCTTTCTCTTCAGTTTCACGTGTTCTTCTTCTACAGCCACTGAGGCTACTTAGTGCTGCCAGGAGTGCACAGACGGGTGCAGGGCCATTTCCTGGAGCGTGGGCAGCCCCTGGGCGGCTGCATTTCTAGAGAAACGGACTCTCCCGCAGCTTGCCAACTGCTCCTGCCCTCTGCTGGGACTTTGTGACTCACTTGCTTTTGCCTTGGTCTTGTACGCGCAGCCACGGCAGCTTGGAGTTTGTGGGTGGGATGAAGGCCCCTTGTCTGGGAAACCAGTGTCTCAGCAGTCACCCCACCCCTGGTTCTTACAGTCTTCCCACCCTCTCATGCAGTGTTCGCTGAGCCCTGAGAGGAAGGGTGCCACACAAATTCCGCGTTCAGGGGTGAGCCTCTCAGACACTTCCGCTCAGACGGAAGCACTGCTGTATATTGGTTGAAACATTGTATCTTCCCAACCACAGGGACCTCAGACTGAAGTGCTGTGAGCGGCAGGATGAAGACAGCCCAGCTCCAGGGCATCCTCGAACACTCAACTAGATAGAAGAGGACTCTATCAGTCTCCACTTCACCCCTGCTTTTCATTCTTTCTCAAGCCAGACGGCAGCTGGAAGCTGCAGAGCACAATGTTATCTGACAGTATCTTCTCAGGTAGCCACACTTCAGGCCACAAGAGAGGGAATGAACGCAGTCCATTTCCCCAGAAGTCCCCAAGAAAAATCACATTGGCTTGTCATTCATAGGCCATCTTTCAATTTCTGTAATCAAGATGATGAGTGTCCTACAGGTGAAAGTTCACTGGAGCTGAAGGGAAGAATCAGCTGTAACAAGTCCACGTGGATGAACATGGATGGCAAGAGGAATTGCTTATAAAATACACAATGCTCTGGGCAGGAAAAACAGGAAATTCATCAATGCATTGTACTGAGTTAGCACAACGTTGATGAATGAAGGCTTCATTTATTCAAACAAAAATCGAACGTAGCAACGGGGCTCATTAGGAGTTAACGGTGATGCACGAAGAGACTCCATGGCAGGCTTCACTATCATTATTTCTATGAAGCAGTCAAATCTGCCTGCCTGGACAGCTACTCTTTATGATAACTGGCTGTCACATGGGGAGCTGAGACAATTCGATTTCCAGCCTGTCTCATCAGAGGTTCTCAACATGTGGGCCATGGCCCCTTTGCAGGCTAAAGAACCTTTTCATAGGGATTTCCTAAGACCATCAGAAAACACAGGTATTCACACTATGTTTTCTAGCAGTAGAAAATTACAGTTATGAAGTATCAATGAAATAATTTTATGGTTGGGGTCACCACAACATAAGGAACTGTATTAAAGGGTCACGGCATTAGGAAGGAGAGCCACTGGGTTAGATCCTGTTGCCATATTTATTCCATGGATTAGGACAATCCCGTATCCTGCACCCAGACAGCTGTTCTCTTTATTTATTCCATGGATTAGGACAATCCTGTATCCTGCACCCAGACAGCTGTTCTCCTTATTTATTCCATGGAATAGGACAATCCCGTATCCTGCACCCAGACAGCTCTTCTCTTTTCTCTGTTTAGCTATTCTACAGGCTTCAATGGCCAGAAGCTTCATCATAACCTTTAAAACCTCATTTCTCAGCCCATTCTACCAATCATGGAACTTTATTCATTGATCCAGTTTTATTTCAGATTGCTTGGTGTCTCAGATCCTGTACTCATTTTTGCCTGGTCCCAAAGTCATCTAGCTTACAGCTCTATTTAATAATGAAAGAACAAGGGTGCTGAAGGCATCCTCTAATGAAGAACCATTTGACAGATGCCTCTTCCACTGAACTATTAGCTTCTTGAGTACAGGAGCTTTTCCTTTGTAGTACCCTACCCTAAGCACTCATGAAATAAATGTGCACCAAAATACACACCTTTCCAAGACAATGCAACACCGTAGGACAACATTTCTAACAGGTAGGTTAATACTGTCACATGAGTGAATGAGGACAAGTTACTACAGCATCCAACCCCCACGTGAATAGCTGTAATACTAGGAATTTTAATGGGGGTTGGAATGGATATTTTTGCTGCTTCTCAGAATTTAGAGATCTTATGCTTGATGAACCCACTATCATGTGAGGAGGAATGCCCCATCTCTTATTGTGTAAAATGAAGATGGCAGACACAAAAGATCCCACCCTACCCCTACCTTTGGCACATAGGGCATGTATGTGGACCCCAGTCTGATCTGGGAGATCTGCACTTAGCACTATGCAACAGTCCAAGTTAATCTATGAAGCTATTAAAATTCATCTCACTTGTGACATCTAGTGTCCAGTGATGGTACTGGCTGCATGCACTCTATCCAGAGCATTCCTAAACAGTGACTTAGCTATGTTCAAAAGACAAAAGCCACTACAAATTGACTTTAAAGACCATAACTGACTTTATTTATGATGCTAAGATAAGGCAGCTCTCTGAATCAGAAGTTCAAACAACTCCTTTAAACAACAAGATCAGGCAGTATTTGTGACAGGAAACAAGTGAAGTGTAGAGACAGCTTCACTGGTCCCAGCTCAGCATTTACTGATTTGAATCATCTGCCCACTGATGATGGCCTTGGAACTTAGTTATTTGTGTGCCCATTACCACAAGTGACTCCATGTTACTTTCGTGTAGTGGGCCAGTGTAGAAGATTAGCTCAAATCAGTGTTCTCCTATAAACTCTATTTAGCAATTACAGGGTGAGTGGCTTTTAAGACTTTGTGACATGGTCTTTTCCCTTTGAAGTCATTCTTCCTTAGTTCCACCATCTTTCTGCTCTGCTTAGGACCACTAGATTTGTAATTTTAAAAAAATGAATATCCAGACCCCCCCAAAAAAAAACCCACCCACTTTTCCTCTCATGTAGGGACATGTATCATTTATGTCTATATGAATTTATATAGCCCTGATTTTAAGTATATACTAAATATATATACATAATACACTACTTTGTGGGCAACCCCTAGATGGTACATTTTATCACAGCCTTCCACTGTCCACCTCACTTAATCTGTTACCTGAGAGATGATATATGATTTACCATCTCTTGAAACAGAGGAGAAAAAAGAGAGTTATTTGGCTTCCAGGTCAAGGAATTTGAAAATAAGAGAGGAAATAGAATTTGCTTCATTTAATCAAGAACTCAGAGATGACTAAATATGCTTGTAGGATCATCGTTGCTTATCTTAAAACTCAGTTCAACCCTTTAAAGCCTAGTCTAGCGCCATCATAAATACAGTCTACATGTGAATATGAAGACAGGGAGTCAAGGGGTATGGCACATCAAGACGTTAAAACTTAATGGAGGCATTCAACTCTGCCAAGTGCAAGAAAGGGGAAGAGAGGATATTGACTACTGGGCAATGCAGGATAGAAATCACTGGGATGCTGAGGTACAGTCCAGATTTGGCCTGAATGTAAAAAAAAAAAAAAAAAAAATCACTGGTGATGTTGGCAAGAGATAATTCACGTACTGGTTGAAGACCAGAAGGCAGTTGATGGGAACACCAAAACAATAGAATAATCCTAGTGTAGCTGTTTAGTTTTTTTTTTTTTTCTCTTTTGGCTCTTTGGAGAGCCACAACCTAGCTCCCAGATAAATATAAATTGAGACTTATTCTTTCTTATGAATGCCTGGCCTTAGCTTGGCTAATTTCTAGCTAGCTTTAAAAAAAAAATCCCGTCTATCTTCTGCCTCTAGGATTTTTACTTTTCTCTATTCTGAGTATCTTTTCTTTCCTTCTTATTACATGTCTGGGTGTGTAGCTGGGGGCTGGCCCCTTCTTTTCTCACTCCTTGATCTCCTCCTCCCAGATTTCTCCTTCTATTTATTCTCTCTGCCTGCCAGCCCCGCCTAGCCTTTCTCCTGCTTTGCGATGGGCCGTTCAGCTCTTTATTAGACCAATCAGGTGTTTTAGACAGGCAACGAAACACAGCTTCACAAATTACACAAATGCAACATAAGAGTGCAACACACCACTGCTTCATCAAACAAATGTTCCACAGCATAAACAAATGTAACACATCTTTAACTAATATTCTACAACATCCCAGAGATCAGGAGGCAGAGACAAGAGGACCTTCGTGAATTCAAGGCCAGTATGGTCTGCAGGGAAAGTTCCAGGACAGCCAGAGGTACATGGAGACCCTGTCTCAAAAATTATCACCATCACCATTATCATCATAGAAATAATAATAGAAACTGAATAGTGAAAAGACCTTTTTCATTTTGTTATATAAAGAAAAACGAAATGGGGTTGTGGTTGACTGGAGTCAGGGAAGTTTTCATTAAATTTTGCAATGGGAGTCATTTCAGCACCTTTGTCTACTGGTGGGGAGGATTCAGCACAGTAAAACAGGACGATAAAAGAGGCAGCCAAGAAATGATGCCATGTAACAGGTATGAGAACTTTCCAGATTTCCAAGTGCTTACATTTTTAAAGAGTAAGCATATTTAGAAGACATTCCTATTTGAATACGGTTGCGCCCCAGCTGTTCTGCAGGACAGCTGGCGTTCGTTTGAACAGCAGTTCCATTACTTTGACGGGTCGATGTTTTGCGGGTCGTAATAACCGGGAGGATCCGTGTGGAATGTGGCCTGTCCTGGCACCGGTGAGACAAAATGCCTTAGCGACAGGAGGCGACAACACGCAGGCCAGTGTGCGGCTGACAGTGTCGCTGGGCTATAAGGGGGGTCCGTCCCACACTGGCCTGCGTGCTGTCACCTCTAGTGGCCCAGCGACACTGCCTCTACAATAACGCTGCTAAAGACGACAATAAATAAATAAAACTCAGATACACAATTCACTTAAAAGCAGACACTTAGAAAACAAAACAAAACAAAAACACCCCCCCCCCCCCCCCCAAAAAAAAACAGCTCACGGGAAAACTGAGCAGGAGAAAAGCCTACGCCTCGGGCGTGCCGCACGCACCTGCGCAGTCGCTGCAAGCCGCGCCTCTTGTTTGTCTCGGAGGCGCGGATTGGACAAGACATTTCGTGAGAAATGCGAGTTCTCGCGGGAACAATTTTCAAAAAGGACCCGGGTACTTACTTTAGCAGTGGTTCAGCTGAAGGAACGGGACGGTTTTTCTGTGCTGAGGTGGATGTAGCGTCACAAATCCGGGCGCCCAGTGCTTTCTGGACGGGCCTCGGGTTGCAGCCGCTGGGAAGTGTGAGGAGGGAGGTAAGGGCGAGCAGGGGGAGGGGGGAACTGGGCGGCCGCAGGCGGAACGCCTGCTCTCCCGGAACCTGAATTCTCAGGTGTCGCTTTCCAGGTCGGTGTAGTCTTCGGTCGGACCGCCTAGCTGCCGGCTCGGCTGCTGATAAATACGGGTACCGGGTGGTCTTGATACCCAGTTCAGTAAACTCCGGGTCTGAGTTCTTCAGTACCATATTCTCTCTCTCTCTCTCTCTCTCTCTCTCTCTCTCTCTCTCTCTTACACACAACACACACACACACACACACACACACACACACACGATTCTCACTGGAACATCTCATTTTATTTATTTTACAATGATTAGAGTTTGCAATGGTAACATTTTGGATGTATCGGGTTAAATGTTTTCCACTGTGCTTACTTTTGAGGATGTGGCCCTCAGAAAGTTTAAAACCCCAATCGACTCTCATGGCATTTCTTTTGATGCCTAGTCAGCGTTCATGCGTTATCAGCTTTAATGCGTCTAGTTAGAGGCTTTTAACCGTTCTTATAGATAAAACAAGGTGTTTACAAAACTTAGTATGACACAGTGGGTCAGTGGTGGAAGTGGGCTTAAAACTCAGGTGCTCATCCACAGCTTCCTGCTAGCCTTATGCAGGTTGTGTTTTGATGCCTTTAATGCCTTATGGAGGTTGTGTTTTTGAGAGATTGGACCAAAAAGTGCTTAGGACATCAGGCTTTGGAGCTCCACTTTGATTTTTATGTCATTTATCCACATCCTGTATCACCTACCCTTCTCTCTCAAATCTATCCCAGTCAGGCTTCCAGCCCACTTCTGCAGAACAGCCCTTGGGCCAGTGGTCTGCATTCATTGAAATCCAGTGGACAGTACTGTGCTATTGTTGATCAGAGGCGCTGTCTAACAAATCAGGACTCAAACCTAAAATCCTCTTGGTTTTATAGGACAGTATAAACTATGTGCTTCTTTTCTTGCTCTGACATCACGCATTTAGTTCCAAGTTCAGCTCACGTGGTTGCATTTTCTCTTGGTAACAGACTGAAGACAGCAAGCATGGAGGCAGACGTCGCAGATCTTCGAAACAAACTCAGAGAGTGTGAAAAGGAGAGACTGAAAGCCGCGCAGTATGGCCTGCAGCTGTTGGAGAGGCAGACTGAGCTGCAGAGCCAACTGGATAAGTGTCACGAGGAGATGATGACCACGGCTGAGGTGGGTCCTGAACACCTGTGTGCAAGGACGTGCTTGCTGGGCCGGGGTGGCACACACCTTTAATCCTAGTGCTAGGGAGGCAGAAGCAGGCGGATCTCTGTGAGTTCAAGGCCAGCCTGGTCTCCAAAGAGAGTTCCAGGAAAGGTGCAAAGCTACACAGAGAAACCCTGTCTTGAAAAACCAAACCAAAACCAAACAAACCCCCCCAAAACAAAAACAAACAAACAAACAAAAACCAAAAGAAGAAGGAGGAGGAGGAAGAGGAGGAGCAGGAGGAGGACGTGCTTAGGGACTGTAAACTTGTTCTGTCTGACAATTACTCATTCTTCTTTGAAGACCTAAATCTTACCCGCCCGAGTTCCTTTGAAGAGGATGAACTAACTGCATTTCCAGGGTTCTTTCCAGCAGTATACTCTGAGTTTGAAAAGTCCGACAACGCTTGCTCCGTTGGCTACATTTACTGCCAGGCTTTGTTTAGTCTTCGCTCCACTGAAGTGACCTCACTTCTTTTCTAGTTCTAAACATCTGAATGCTCCATGGCATCTCACCAAGCCTTTAGTTCTCCCTGACGGCTAAACCAGTGTACTCAAGTCCCTGCCGTTAACGGACATCTCAAGCTTGACACAGAAAGAACTGCTCGTCCCCTGTGTGCTAACTGGATGGTTCCTTGCTTTAATAAATGGATTGGCATTCATCCAGTTGCTTGAGCCTGAAGTCAAGGAGTCCCACATTTTTTCCACTAACAAATCTAAGGACTCGACTTACATCTTAGTTAGGATTTCTGTTGCTGTGATGAAACATTATGACCAAAAACAACTTGGGGAGGAAAGGGTTGATTTCATCTTGCAGCTTGTAACCCATCATCTAGAGATGTCAGGGCAGGAGCCTGAAGGCAGGAACTGCAGTAGAGGCCATGGAGGGTGCTACTCACTGGCTTGGCCAGCCTGTTTTCTGATACTGTCCAGGACCACATGGCCAGGGGTGGCACCACCCACAGTGAGCTGAGCTTTCTCACATCAATCATTAACCAAGAAAATGCCTCACAGACTTGCCCTCAGGCCAGTCCTATGGAGGCATTTTCTCAGTTAAGATCTCCCCTTCCCATATATGTCTGGGTTTGTGCTAAATTGATTTATAAAAAAAAAAAAAAAAAAAAAATCCCACTGCACAACCAAAGCATCTGCCTGGGATACTGCTGCTCTAGCCCAGACCACGGCCATCTTTCCACTGAACTACTGCTGTAGCCTTCTAACTGGTTGCCAGCTTCCATCATTACCATTCAGGCTTCACATGTCCAGGCGGTCGTGAGAAAATATACAAGAAGTCTCATTTCTTTCCTTCTGAAAACCTCACTGGGCTTTTCGATATCTCTTCAACAGAATCTGAGCCCTTTGCTTGGGGAGGTGCCCCTGTGCTTTGCCTCTGCCTGACTTCCCGCCACCTCTCAAACCACTTTTCTTCCGTCTGTCCTACACTGGCTTTCTAACAGACGCTTCTTCCCCTGGAGTGACTTGTCCCTACGTTTATTCAACCTCAACCTCAGACTTTCAGTGAAATGTATTTCAACAGAACAAACACTGACTGTGATGTAAAGTTGTCAGATTTGCTCTTAATTCTCTGGAGTGCTGATTGTCTCCAGAGTTGCAAACTACATGAGGGGAAGTTTTGTCTATTCTTACTCACTGATAAACCCCTGTTGCCTGGCACACAAATATTATTAAAACGACTAAATCAGTTTAATACTGAATGCTTGGTCTTTTAACTTTGAATCTCAGAAGTTGAGATGTAACAGGTACAAATCACTAACGGCAGTTGTCATTTTTCCAGGTACTCCTGTTCTTTTTTTTTTTTTTTAAATATATTTATTTATTAAAATTTTTTTCATTTTACATACCAACCCCAGTTCCCCCTCCCTCCCCTTCTCCCTCCTCCTCACCTCCCTCCCACTCTACCCCCATCCACTCCTCAGAGTGGGTAAGACCTCCCATGGTAGTCAACAAAGTCTGGCATACCAAGTTGAAGGAGAGCCTAGCCCCATTGTATCAAGGCTGAGCAAGGTATCCCACCACAGGGAATGGGCTCCAAAAAGCCAGTTCATGCACCTGGGATAAGTCCTGGTCCTGCTGCCAGGGACCCCTCAAACAGATCAAGCCACACAGCTGTCACCCACATTCAGTGGGCCTAGTTTGGTCCCATGCAGGTTCCCAAGCTGTCAGTCCAGAGTCAGTGAGCTCCAACTAGCACTGGTCAGATGTCTCCGAATGCCGTTTATTGAAGGAGGGAGGAGATCTTAAATACAGGCTTACAGCACAGTGGGAGAACCTGGGAGGGCAGAAGTTTGCTTCTGATGTGTTTTTTTTGTTTGTTTGTTTTTTTGTTTTTGTTTTTGTTTTTTTGTTTTGGAGCTGAGGATCGAACCCCAGGCCTTGCACTAGGCAAGCGCTATACCACTGAGCTAAGTCCCAGACCCTACTTCTGATGTTTTACAATCTTACATCTAAGCTGTTAATGCCCAATATGCTGGATACACAGACAAGGAGCGTCCCTTAAGCATTCAGAAGGGTGAAATCTTGCAGGGGAATTAGCATAGGGAGGATATCAAGGTTGAGGTCTGCATGCAATGCAACAGTTACCTAAAACGGGGGCCAGGGACCTACAGGTCCCCCCCCCCCCACTTTTACTAAAAAATGAGCTTCTGACTTAGGTTGCATGGGTCAGCAGGTCACCTTATCGTCATGGAGACACCTGTCCAGGCCACACAGGTGTTCTGTCTTAGGTTGGTGAGCGCCCCCCAGGCATTACCAGTCTCTGAATACTCATTATCATACAGGTTCAATCATTTGAGAGCTGCAGAGTTAACTGTTGCCAAAGATCTCTAAGTGGCCCTGGGCTTGCTATCTGTGTGTTCGACACAGAAAAGACCAATAGAAGTCCTAACTCATCTCTAGCCAGTAGGTTAAAGGCAACTGAGCCATTCCCTTCCTTAACAAGCCTTACTGCAAATTAGAGGTACTCCTGTTCTTGACAAGCCCTTAATGCTAGATCATAAAACAAAGATTACAAACCTCAGATTGGAAATAAAGTCGTGTTACACAATTGTTTAGAAAATACCTCACCAAGTTTAGGTTTCCTTTGAAATAGGGGCTTTGAGAGGAGTGATGTAAATAATTCCAGCTGTTTTTTCTTAATTTCATTGAATTTTACTTATCTTATTTTTTGTTTTATTTAATGTTTTCATTTATTCTTTGAAATTTTAATACAATATATTTTGATCATGTTCTCCCCCCCCCCCAGCTCTTCCCAGATTCTCTCCACCTCGCCATCCTACTTCATGTTTTTTCTCTCTTTAAAACACACACAACAATCGTGGAATGCCATTTGTGTTGGCTGACGACTCCTGGGTATGGGTTGTATCCTAGACTGTGGTTGACATACCCATTGTCACTCCACTGGAGAAACTGATTTCCCCCTCCTAGCAGCTAGCAGTCACAAATAGCTTCTTGGTTAGGGCTGGGACTTTGTGCCCTCTTCCCTACCTCTGTGGTGGAATGTAGTCGGAAGGTTTCTCTGGTCTCTCCTGGCCCCAAGGTCCCATAGCCACTTATAAAATAATCATTCAGAGGTTTAATATTAATTACCAATTGCATGGCCTATAGCAGGCTTCTTGCTAGCTAGCTCTTATAACTTGACCCATTTCTGTTATCTATAAGTTGCTGCGTGGCAGTGGCTTACTGGTATTTTTACATCTTGCTTCTCCTGGCAGAGCTGGCATTTCTTCCACATCTGCCTTTCTTTTTTCCTGTCTGTCTGCCTGGATGTCCTGCCTGCCTCTTAGCTGCCTTGCCATAGGCCAGTGTAGCTTTACCGAGGGGTCAGGCAGGGCTGGAAAAACCTTCCGGCTACAGTGGAATTTTGTCTGCCTGGAGTTTATGAAGGGCTTGTACATGCTGTAATAGTTCACGTGAGTTCATACGTGTTGTCTGCCCTGTTGTATGTGAAAAATGTTCTTTCCTTGAAGTAGTAACCTCTTAAAGTCTTTCTGCCCCCTCTTCCAAATGGATCTCTGAACCTTGAGGAGAGGGTGTGATAGAAGACATCCTAATTAGGGCTGAGCATTCCAAAGTCTTTTACTCGCTGCCCGTCGTAAGTCTCTGCATTAATTACCATTTACTATAAGTTCCTCACCGATGAGAGTTGAGTGACATACTGAACTTTGGGTATAGCAGTATGTTATTAGTTGTTCCATTGCTGTGTTCATTTAGCAGACTAATAATTGTAGGTTTTCCCCTGAGGCCCATGACCTATCTAGCCTCAGGTTCTTGGCCTCATTGACAGTGTTGGGTATGGGTTTCATCTTATAGAAGGAGATGGGAGGGCTCAGATCCAAGTAAAAAGGTGGATGATTATTTCCCTAACATTCAAGCCACTTTTGAACCAGTAGGCCTAACTTGTAGGCAAGTCATTAAATTGTGGTTCACTGGGCTTGTAGGTGGGCAAGATCGATTATTACTTTTCTCCTCTAATGTTGTATATAGCACTTTTCATCACTATGAACACTAGCCAGTAGCATGAAACATCTAGCTGAATGCCAGCTAGATTTCTCCATGTTGGGTCTTATGGCAAATTGTGGAGGGTAACCAATTGTAACATGAATTCCTAAATTGGCCTTTTAATTAAAAATCCAGAGCCAGATATTGTGGATAAATGCTGAAAGATCAGAGAGACAAAGGAACAAGCCACTGCCATGTCTTACCTCTGGGACTCAGCCTAAAAAGCTCTCCAGCTGAAAGGGTTTTAGTTCCTGTCTCCTCAAGCCTTATACACCTTTCTCTGCCCAGCATCATTTCTTTCCTAGTACTGGGATTAATGGTGTGTTTGCTTCCCAAATACTGGGATTAAAGGTGTGTGCCACCACTGTCTGGCATCTGTGTTTAATCTAGTGGCTTGTTCTTTTTCTGATCTTTAGGAAAATTTTATTAGGGTGCACAATATATCACCACAACCAATAGCACTGGTAATGTTTCCTGTAATGTTGAGGGGAGGGCATGTGGGTGACCCCATTGGCCAACAACTCAAAAATATGTAACCCATTCCTGATGTTACGTTTTACTTGGTAGTATATGATGTCTGATTTGGATATTGCACCTGCCCCCAATTAGATGGAAACACTATTTAAACTTCTTTTGTAGATGTATACATGTCAGGATGCTTTTATAGTCATTTCTTTCAAAAGTCTTTCAGGGTTGTCCCTCCTCGTAATCCCTCTCTAGCCTGCCTTGTCTTATGTTTTTTGTTTTGTTTTTTTTTTTAATTGAGAAATTTTTTATTCATTTTTCATACCAACCACAGAACCCCCTTTCTTCCCTCCTCCTGCTCCCTCCCTCCAACCTACCCCCCAATTCCCTCTAAAAAGGTAAGGCCTCCCATGGGGAGTCAACAAAGTCTGGTACATTCAGTTGAGGTAGGACCCAGCCCCTCCCCCTGCATCAAGGTTGTTCGAGGTATCCCATCATAGGTAATAGGCTCCAGAAAGCCAGCTCATGCACCAGGGATAGATCCTGATCCTACTGCCAGGGGCCCCTTAAGCAGACCAAGCTACACAACTGTCTTGCTTATGCAGAGGGCCTAGTGCAGTCCCATGCAGGCTCCACAGCTGCTGGTCTAAAGTTCATATGTTCCCACTAGCTTGGTTTGGTTGTCTCTGTAGGTTTCCCCATCATGATCTTGATGCCCCTTGCTCATAGAATTCCCTCTTCCCTCTCTTCAAATGGACTCCTGGAGCTCAGCTTGGTGCTTGGTTGTGGATCTCTGCATCTGCTTCCATCAGTTACTGGATGAAGGCTCTATGATGACAGTTAGGGTATTTGTTTATGTTTTTAAAAAAACATTTAGAAGGAATTACAATACCTTTTTTTAACCTTAGTATGTTTTCATTCTGTGGTTAGTTTGTAAATGGTTTTTAGGTAACAACGCTCTGAAAGTAAAGGTTAATTCAGTATTTTTCCTTTTAATAACCATCCTACTCCCCCCACACCCCCCCCACCCCCCCCTCTCCCCCCACCCCGAAGGCATTATATAAGGAAGACATTTCATTTCAAACAGCACTGCTTACTAGGAACATCTGAGCACTAGTAAAGCATCCTTGTTTTGTTTTTCTTTCAGTAGGGACTGACAGACCATCATGCTGTGGGTTTTTATCCCTCCTTGATAGTGAACTGAAGCAATTGCCATGACTCCAGCATGGACATTAACATACTCCCCCATCTGCAGTTGGACTTTACAGTACAGTTGTCCAAATATAATACATGGAAATTCCATGTCATATAATTTATAAAGCTGAAGTGGTTGCATCCTGCCTGGGACACGAATCACTGTCCAGGATCCCTGAAGCAGATGATGCTCCTCTCGACCGTGTCTTGTAAGGTTGTCAGTCATGTAACACTGTGTCATCGTGCCTCACACTGGCCACACCTCATCACTGTCACATGGGATCACACTGTCTCACATCATAAGAACAGGAAGATTTTGAGAGAAAAATGGCACATGGCTTTTTAATTTGTTCTTTATATTATTGGTTATATCTTTAATTTCTCACTGTGTCAAATTTAAAATTAAATTTTGCCAGGATAAATACTGTATATGGAGGAGGGTTGCGTGGTATTTGTAGGGTTTGGTACTGTTTGAGGATCCAGGCATCAGGCTGAGGTTCTGGAACATAACTCCTGCAGATAAGATGCAAATGACATCTGCTACTGTGCTGGAGTTTGGATGCCTGGCACAATATGATTGTTGAACATGCTTCCCCTCTATTCTGTGCATCACAGCATCTGGCATCCATGAGCATTTCCTACTGCTACTTTGAAAACCTGGTCTTACATCCGTTCCTTAGAAAGCCTCCTCTTCCAAGTTCTCCCATGTTCTACTATGTAACATCTGTTGCCATCTGGACATTGTGCACTGCATCTTATCTCTTAGTCATGGTGATATGTGCTCTCATCAAACATCCCATCCGATAGATAATGTCATAGTGGTAAGTCTACTCAGTTGTTGAAAAACTAAGGGTTGTATTAGTCAGAACTATGGTGTGTACTTGAAAAGAATTCTTAGCTTTCTTGGAGTCTCTGTTTTGGGCACTTGGACTTAAGAATGTGGCATATGCATATTCCTTTAAGGCATAAACATGAGAGGTTTTCTTTGAATCACTTCATAACTCCCTGGATTCTTTGCATAATATGAAGTAGAATTAATTTTCTCCTTGGTCCTCCATGTGGTGTTTGCAGGATCTAGTTCTAAAAACAACCCACCCTTGTCCTCAGTACTGATCACTGTGACTGACAGTTTTCAAGTGTGTGTCGGTTCTGGACTGATCTTGGGGTTAGGCGCCATGTTTTATCTATCACTGTGTTTGTTACCTGGCACATTTGCTGGCTGTTTAAGTGAGCATGGAATGGAATGGACAGTTGTTGGGAGGACAGCTGACTGTCTTTGTTAGGTGGGTGCAGTGATTCTGGTCTTGTGCTACCAAAGGTCCCTTTACTTTTTCTTGTTGTCTCTCAAGTGGATTTTAATTTTGGAAAGATTCTGTTGTTGTACTGTATTAAGTAAAAGGTAACTTTCCTAATGATCAAATTCCTAGTTTTTGATGAGCTTGAGATAAGACTTTGCTGCTACAATGATGGTTGATGTTTAGTCAAGGGTAAGAATTTTTCAGGAAAGTCTTATCACTCATCAGTATGAGGGTTCATTGAATTTGGAATCCAGAGAATGCTTCCTCCATTACCATTTCCACTGCTGACTGTCAGGGCACCAGAGACCACAGATTGGGAAGCAGAAGTCAGAAATTTCCTGGGACCAGTGCCTTTCTTTCTTCAGCTTGACTGTTTTGAGGCCACTGCATTCTCCATTTTTGGGGGTTCATTGGAACTGGTTGACAGGGTTGGGCTCATAGCTCATTTGGTAAAATGCTTACCTGAGTATAATTCCCTGAACCCATACTTAAAAAGCTGACATATTGGTACATGCTTATCAATTCTAGTGCAGGAGAGGCAGAAATAAGTGGGTCCCTGGGGCTCAGTTCATTGGCAGTCCCACCTAGTCTACTTGGTAGGCAAGTTCTAGATCAGTGAGAGACTCTGTCCCCAAAAATTAAGATGGTCATTGCCTGAGGAACAACACCTGAGGCTGTTGTCTGGCCTACACTAACACACATGTACATGTGTGCTTACCCACACGAACATGCATGTAACCCTGCCCACACCCCAGAACAGTAAAAAACTGATAACTGCGTTATTCCCATTTTGACAGGTGGTTGTTATTTGGATAGTAGCAAATGAAACAGGTATGAGCCAGTTTAAGATGCTAACTAATACCTAATGATTTAAGTTTTTTAATGCAGTGAAGTGTGTTTTTCAGAATTATAACCAAGAGAAGTATGCCCTCCAAAGAGAAGTTGAGCTCAAGAGTCGGATGTTGGAAAGTTTGAGCTGTGAATGTGAAACTGTGAAACAACAGCAGAAAATGCAGCTGGAGCAGTTAGAAATGCAGCTAAACAGAAGCCACAGGCAGGAAGTGAATGGCCTGGAAAACAAGGTTTGGATCTGTGTGTCAGCACAACAGCCGCGGTGTGTAGATGCCTGCGAGCACGGGGCGGGGAGTTGCCTCAGGACTGGCTGTGCAGAAGGCCAAAATCCGTTTCCTCTCTCTCAGGTTTGAGTGGAGCACCGAGAAATAAGCTGCTAAAGGAATTTGCATGCCTACTAGCCTTCTAATGACGTGACGCTGTTTATTTAGTTATTTATATTGGGTATCTGAATGTTTGGTTTTGGAATATTTGTAATATTGGTGACCAGTATGGCCTCCTTATAGCATGTGGTGTGGTTCACCTTGCAAGAGAACTAACTAACTAACTAAACCAGTACTGTCTTGTGAGTTAATGTGCTTTAGAGGTGAAACAAGTGTTTATGGAAGAGAAAAATGACGGAAGATCCAGTTTCCGAACAAAGTTTGTGAAGGAAGTCATCTTGTCTCCATTGTGACAGAACAGGATGCTGGTGGCTAGGCAGACTGAGGACACTGAGCAAAATATGAACTAGAATTGTCGGCTGCTATTTGAACTGAGGCTGTCAGGCAGTAAGCCCCGTCCTGAGCTTGTGCCGTGGTCTGCTGATTCCTCATGTACTGGCTCCATTGTAAACAGAGTGGGCAGCTCTTCAGTGAGCTTCCCTTCACTCTCAGAACCCCCGACTGCCCTGGACCTCCAGTTTCCTCAAAGAAATCTAGGGCTCTGCTTATGCTTCTCTTCATGTGGAGTTTGTACCCTGTTTTTTTTCAGATCCTACTCTATGAAAACTTGATAAGATTTTTTTAATGCCCTATTTTCTGAGAAGTCTTTTTCAATTTTTAGTAGTTTTGTAGTGTCTTTTAATATTTTTCCATGTCTGTTTCCACCTATAATTTTTCATTAAGCTACAGCATATTTTTCCATTTTGAATAATGGTATCCGTAAAATCATATCGAAGTAAATAATGCTTTTGTATAATACAGAATCATCTTGCCTGTAGCTCTGACAGGTAGTAATCCTGTTTGCAGCTAATCTGATTTGAGACATGGATAACTGGAAGTGATGTATTCTTGTCTTTCATTCCTGCATGGATTTAGCAGTCACCCTAATTACCTAAGCAGATATGATAGAGGAAATATTTTGGACTGGGTAAAGCAAAGATAATTATAAAGATGGCCTTTTTATAGAAGAAAGAGTACATTTTTAAAAAATGGAGTTGCTGATATTCTCAAACCATTTGTTTTAAAATTCTCAAGGTTTACTCATTATCTTTGTCTTATTTCCCACATTGAACCTGTCATTGAATTCCAAGGAGTTGACCTATGAGATCTCTCGGTAGCTCCTGTCCCTGTAGTCCAGACCATCACTGCACTGCTGTGGTCTAACCAGGTTACCTGCTTGTGTCGTCGTTGTTACCCACGTCTCTTCTTCCTAAGGGCTGGGGATGAGGACTGCTTCCCGCTCTTTACAGCTGCCTGGTGGTTGGTTATACACCTTCAGTTGCCTCTAAACAAACCAGGTCTGCTTGGGTGACTAGTGTGGGTTATTCCTGAATTTCTACAACAGTACAGGTCACTGTTTAAAAGACCTATACTGGGTAGGGATGTGACTTGGTGAGAGATTTTTAAGTTGCAAACCCAAGACCCTGTGTTCAGTTCCCAGCACTGCGGGTGGAGAGGGAGAGTTGCTTTGCTCACGTCACTGAGATCCAGCCAGTTTCTATAGAGTAGCATCTGGAAAATCAGGTATAGACTCTAAATACAGTTTGCAGGTGAAAGTCAAAGGAAGCTCAAGGAACCCTGAGTCCAAAGATTGTGACTCTTTCTCTTACCTGATTTAGTTAGAGAAACTGAAAGTGGAACTAGATGAAGCAAGGTTAAGTGAAAAGCAGCTGAAACAGAAGCTGGATCACCAAGAGGAAGTTCTCGCTCGCAAATCGGAAGAGCTCCGGCTAATGTCTGAGCAGCGCATGCTCAATAGCATGTCTTCAGAGGTGCTGGCTCTTCAGATTGAGCTAACTGAAATGGAAGGTGTGAAGGTAATTTATATTTCGGTGTTTCCTCATTTTGCTTTAGAGTCATTCTGCATGTTCTTGTAGTTGTTCTTAAGAACTAGTTTGAGGACTGAAATGGTTTGGATGTAACCAAAAAGCCCTCTGCAGAGTTTTCAGGTGGATTCATTCATTCATAAAATAGTTTTCTATTTCATGATTACTTAAGGCAGATTTTACATTATGGAAACTCTGGAACCATTTATAGGCTTTTGTTCTGATATTGGTTTTGGTCATAAAAGCCTAATATACAACATTAGCATAGTGGAGATTAAAATGCATGTCAATATAGATTGTTCATTTCAACTGTGGATAATTAAAATTCAAAGGAAAAAAGGGCAGTTTCCAAGGTATTTTCATTGTCTTTCTGCCAAAAAATTCATTAATTAAAAACGTTTTAAAATTTACTTGGCAGTCTTTGAATGGTTTTGTTTTAATATGAGGTGGGAGCCAATAGATGAATCAGCTGCTGTGTGAGAGATTATTCATGAGAACTCTGTATTCGTGTTGAATAGGCTGCTCTCAAGGAAGAGGTGGACGAGCTGCAGTACAAACAGGAGCAACTGGAATGCTTCAATACTTCCTTAATGCACCAGATAGACCGGCTTAAAGAAGAGAAAGAGGAGCAAGAGAAGGAAGCAGTGTCGTATTATAATGCCTTAGAGGTATGGCGAGAGTGCTGTCATGCTTCCAGTTAGTAATCCAGTGCCCACTTGCTGATCTCCGCCAGTGAAACTTTTCCTTTCAATCTAGAAAGCTCGCATAGAAAATCAAGATCTTCAGGTGCAGTTGGGTCATGCCCTTCAGCAAGCCTTGGATCCCAACAGTAAAGGAAACTCCCTGTTTGCAGAGGTACTTACAAGTGTTCTCATGACCAAATTGACTAAATTGGCATTTCATTTACTACAAGAACAAACACATGAATATTTTCCAGGTGGAGGATCGAAGGGTGGCTATGGAACGCCAGCTCAACTTGATGAAAGTCAAGTATCAGTCAATGAAGAAGCAAAATGCATTTACAAGAGAGCAGATGAACAAAATGAAGGTATAGACTGGTAAAGGCTTTAAATCTGCTTGTCTTAGCAGCTATATATAGGAAACTGTTTTCCTTTTGGAAGTATACTATGTAATTATTTGTAGATTGCATGATTCTTTATATTTCAAACATCACTTTGGGAAGGCAGCTGCAAATTGCGTTGTTGGTTATTCACTGATTCACCAGGTAGACAGTGAGTCTTCTTGTCCAGTTGGAATGAGATTTAGATTTTTATTTTTTGTGCATAGCACGGTGTGTTCTTGAGCATAACACTGTTTCCTGCGTCATCTAGACTTAACTCTCACCAGCTCTCACACAAAGGCTTGTGTTTTGTTGCACTCTGTACTACTCATGGTCCCTTACCCCTGCAGCTCACTGAGTCAAGTAGACTGTCTTTCCTCAGAGCAGGGAGAAAGCAACAGTCCTCACTCACTCCTTGGGATCTGACCCTCCTCCCCATGCCCAGTGCTGCTAAGGTAGTAATGGGTTGCTAGAGAGGCTCCCTCCTCATTTTCCTTCCGTAAGTGTTTTACCAAAACCATGAGGAAACTCAGTAATCACACTTGGGAGTTAGATGAGCTACCTGAGATGGGGTGTTTGTTTTCATGTTGTAAATAGGAAGGTGCTAGCCAAAACCTGCCTTGTAGAGTTGTCCTGGACTTAGCATGCAGTAAAACATTTACCCATCCTTGTCGTTAGTTCTGTGAGTAACTTAACCATTTCCCCACTCACTTACAAATTTTAGAAGACCCCCCAATAGATCCATAGTGTTAATTCAAGTGGTGAGTAGCAGGTGATGTTTGGCCAGGCTATGTACTCTCTGAATGGCATGCTGCTCGACCTCAGCATGTAGTTTCATGTGCATTTCACAGACACATAAATAGTTATGTTAAAGACTTCCGATAACATAAAAGTAGTCAAAATAAGTACTTGAAAGTTACCCACAACAAAACTTTTGATGCAAATGTGTCGCGCCCGCCTCGACCAGCAAGGAAGACGCGATACCGGGATCCTTCTCATTACAGTTTAATCAGACCTTTGATTAGTTGCATTGTGTCTCTCTCTCCTGGGGCAAGCCTCTCCCAGCACCTAAGTAGGGCTGGGCTACCAACCCCAGGCAGCCACGTGGGCACTGTCCACAGGTTCACGCATATGCCAGCAACACACGAATCCAGCCACAGCCAAATAAGGAGCCGTTTACCCTAAAGAGTGTTTGCCATCGGGAAGGCAGAGGGTAGAAGCCAGCGCCATCTTTAGGGTAATGCGGCTACACGCGGCTCTCTACACAAATGTTTTCAGATTATGAGATGAACAAGAGCTCTTTACTTCCCTGGCTGAATTCAGATCAGTGGCGCACAAGACAGGAATTATACCAGAAGTATGCTTCCCAGGATCTTGATTGTGATTTGGAGGGTGGTTGTTTTTCTAGTTACAGATCTCCACATTGCTGAGGATGAGGGGATCTCAAACCGAATTTGAGCAGCAGGAACGGTTGTTTGCCATGCTGGAACAGAAGAATGGTGAAATAAAAGACCTTTTAGGTGAAATTAAAAATCTGGAGAAATTTAAGGTATGTGTAACATTTTTTTCAAAAATAATAGCCAAAGTTTGAATCGAATATCTCTATATTTTTAGCTTCTGTAGTTTATTATGCAGTTATTCATAATTTCGATATTCCAGTTTCAGTACAAGTTGATCCAGTGTTTAGATGGTTTTGGATCTCACAGCAGTCTTACTGTACGTATGATGTGAAGTCAGTCCTAGCATCATTTGTTAAATTTGCTCCAGTGAGATGGCAGGTGTATTGAATAACAAGTTTTTGTATGTGCATGAATCCTTCAACATTTTCTGTGTTTTGGTTGACATCTGTACAGCAGTACTATACTGTTTAAGTTACAGATTTTTTTAGTATATGTTTTTATTTTTAGACTTTAGTTCCCCTATTCTTTTCTTCATAGTGTTCTGGTTGCTTTTACATGTTTGCTTTTCTCTTGTCTGATGCACACCACGTGCGCGCGCACACACGCACACACACACACACACACACACACACACACACACACGAAAGAATTATTTGGTGGTGTTTTGTAGGATTATATTACATTTACAAATTTTCAAATTTTTTAATTACCTTAGAGAACATTAGTATCTTTTCATTAAGCATCTAGTGAAAGATTCAAGTTTATATAAGTGACAGATTTTGTAAATGTTAATGATCCCTTAAGCATTCTGTATTGTGGCTATTAGTCTGTCATTAAATATTAAGTTTTACTTCCATCTCTTAGAAAACTGGAAAAGATGACATTTTTGTTAAATGTGTAGTGTGTTACTGGGCAGTGGTGTGCCTACATGGGCTGATCACTGTACTTTGAAAAGTACATTTTGAATTTAAGGAGAGTTGGGTTTTTGCACTCCCTAAATTGTTTGCAAATTTTTGAACAAATTTACCACCCCTCCTTGAGAAGTACAAAGAATTTTCTTCAGTAGCATCAAGGACTTCCTCTATGTGTTTTCCGTTTTATAGCCTTTCTCTAAAGTCCAGAACTGAACCCACAGTCACTGTGTCTTCCATTCTAAAGCTAGGAGAGGGAGCTGTGGGACAGGTGTGGTCGGAAGCCTTAGTTTGAGAACTAAACACGTTATTGTCATGCCCATGTCACATTGAGCCACTGTCCTTATTTGAAGAGAACTGCTTATTCTCCCCACTCCAGAAGGCAGGTCAGTTAAGAGGGTGGGTCTTAGCTTGGTGGCTGTAAACTGGTGAGTGCCTGCTTAGTGGTGCCTGCTGCTGTTACAGCAGACCTAGGCTGTTGCCTGCTCTGGGTAATAAGAGTTTTTGCTTTCGTTAGAACTTATATGAAAGTATGGAATCTAAGCCTTCCACGTCAGCCAGCCCGGGCACTCTAGAAGACAGCACCTATTATGCAGACTTACTCCAGCTAAAGCTTGATAAGTTAAAGTAAGTGTGGGTTGTGAGTACAATGATGAAGGGTTACTTGCTTATAATAGTATTACTGACTGATTTTGTTTTGTTTTTTGTTTGTTTGTTTGTTTTGGTTTTGGTTTTGTTTTTTTTCGAGACAGGGTGTCTCTGTGTAGCTTTGCGCCTTTCCTGGAACTCTCTTGGTAGCCCAGGCCGGCCTTGAACTCACAGAGGTCCGCCTGGCTCTGCCTCCCAAGTGCTAGGATTAAAGGCATGCGCCATCACTACCCAGCTATTTGTTTGTTTTTAATTGTTAAAAAAAAAAAATCTCCAAAAGAAAGTCAATAAAATATCCTTGTGTAGCATATGAGTTTATATAAAATATGCACTTCTTTTTGTGTTTAGCATTTGGATTGGTAAGTAAAACAAACTCTTAAATTTCTCCATCAAAATTCAAGAATAAGTTTCATATAATTCAAAATGAAAAGGGATATGTATGTGTGCATTTGGAAAAAAATATTTTCTCCCTCTGTTTCCTTTTAAAGAATCCATGAAATTTTTGTGTGTGGGGGGTTTGCTTACTTTAATTGTTTATTGTTTCTTTTCTTTATTACTAAAAACTCAAGAATTATTTCACCATGTTTGCACTATGTACTATTTTAGTTTATTTTTATTTATTTTTTATATTTCAAGACAGGGTTTCTCTGTGTAGTTTTGGTATCTTTCCTGGATCTCGCTCTGTAGCCCAGGCTGGCCTTGAACTCACAGAGGTCCGCCTGGCTCTGCCTCCCAAGTGCTGGGATTAAAGGCGTGCGCCACCGCCACTTGACTATTTTAATATTCTTTACTTATTCTTTTCTGTTACTGTAGAAAAGAAAGTGAAGGTACAAAGGGTGAACTGTCCATACAGAGAATGAAGGCGTTATTTGAGAGCCAGCGGGCCCTGGATATTGAGCGGAAACTGTTTGCAAATGAAAGGCACCTTCAGCTTACGGAAAGTGAGAACATGAAGCTGAGGGCTAAGCTGGATGAATTGAAGCTGAAGTACGAGCCTGAAGGTGCGTGTCTCGGAGGCCTTTGTCTCTCCAATCCGACTAGCTCTGAGAAGCGAAGACACGTTTTGTAGCTTTTACCGGTGTCATCATAAACTTAACTTGTGATCATATATCTGTAGTAAAGTTTAGCTGTCAAATGTGTAAGAAAATTAAGAGAACTGGTTACCTGAACATGAATATAATAATGCTTTTTCTTAGGATATCCGAGTTCATCATACTGAACAGCAAGAACTTGAGGTTCTCCCCTTGAAGATTGTAGCATCTCATGATGTCAGGAGTTATTTTGAGTAAGGGTCTCACTGTGCAGTCCAGGCTGGCCTCATACTTCCGACCTTCTTTACTCTGCCTCCTGAGTGGGATCATAGATACATATGACCATGCACAGGCTAAAGGGTTTCATTTTGTTGAGACCCCTGATACCAGAAACTAGACCAGCTAAGTTTGTTTACAGAAGAACTAAGCAGGGCTTAGGTTCAAGTACTTATCCCCTCCCTCCCTCCCTCCCTCCCTCCCTCCCTCCCTCGCTCCTCCCCTCCTCCTTTTCCCTCTCTACTGAACCTCTAGAGGAGCATTCCAGGACTGATCAAATACAGTGCATATGTTGTCTGCTGCCATTCCATTGACCACAAATTAGTCATGTGTCCTTGGGATCCACCACCAGAAAGGCTGAGATGGAGTCTTGATCTCAAGGGCTTTCTGTCTCCAACTCCATATTGAAAGTTCTGTTTGTTTTTCTTCTGACACATAGTAACTGGACACATTTATAGGGTACAATGTGATACTTCCATTCATGTATGTGTTGAATAATGATCAAATCAAGGTAATTAATGTCCATCACTTTATTAATATCTCAGAACTACTCATGGTTTAAGTTTAGTATCTTAAACTTCTCCCCTTTCTTTGTTGTGAGAACTTTGAAAATTCTTTCCTCTAACTATCTGAAACACAGAGTGTTACTGTTGACTGTAGTCAACATGCTGTAGGAGCTCCCAGGTGGATGAGGTCACATAGTGTTTGTCTTTTACATATGTATTTATTATTACTGTGTGTGAGCGTGTACCTGTGTGATATGTGCTTACACAGCACAGCGTATGTGGTGATCAGTCAGCAGCATTGTAAAGCTGGCTCTCCCCTTCTTCCCCTGTATAGTTCCTGGAGCTCTAACTCAGGTTGTCAGGCTCACAGGGCAAGCGTCTTTACCCAGTGAGTCATTCTTTAGCCCCTACTTTGCTCTTTTTAACAAATCAGATTGGTTTTGAGGTATTTTGTTTCTGGGTCTTTATAATTTTTATAGATGTTAATTATCATTTTTTTTCCGATTCAGGGTTTTTCTGTAGCTTTGGAGGCTGTCCTGGAACTCCACTTTGTAGACCAGGCTGGCCTCGAACTCACAGAGATCCACCTGCCTCTGCCTCCCGAGTACTGGGATTACAAGCATGCGCCACCACCGCCCGGCTGATGTTACTATTTTATTAGGCATATACTTTGCCAACTTTTCTTCATTCTGTAGATCCTTCCCATTGTTGTTTACTTTGCTGTCACAGAAGTTTTAGTTTGATATGATCCATTTTTTTTTAACTTTTATTTTTTTATTTTTGCTTTTATTGTTGTGCTTTTTGAGGTCTTCCCCAAAGGTCTTCACTAGCAGTCAGGTAGCACTTGCCCTGTTTTTTCTAGTATTTTCATGGTTTCAGATATTACATTTAGTGATTAATCCATTTTTAGCTGCTTTTGTTTCATATGAGAGACGAGGTATTTGGTACTTTGCATGTAGTGGCCAGTTTTCTTAGCACCGTTAATTGAAGGTCCTTTCCCTGTTCTGTGTTTTGACGTTGTGAACATACGAGCTGTATGAATGAATTGGTTAATTCCTCAGCTTTCTGTTCAGCTGCAATGCTCAGTGTCTTCTGTTGCTCATTTGGTTGGGGTCAGAAAAGATGTTTGATGGAACCTTGGTTTGGGGTCCCACCAAAACAAACGTTTGTTTGTTTTTGTTCAGACTTGGTTTTTTTCTAACGTGATCTTCATATGCAATAGAGAAGAATGCGTTCTACAGCTGTTGGGTAGAATGTTCTATAAGTTTCTCTCAGCTCCATTTGAAGTCTGGAGTCCAGAGTGTCTGCTGCTTTCCTGTCTGGATGATTTTCCATTGCTGTAAGTGGGGGTTGCCATCCCCAGGTGTCACTTGTCTGCTGTCTCTCATACAGAGAGCTGTATCCATGTTTGTTTGTGTGTTGTGTGTATATATGTATGCTACAGGCTTGGTTTTGGCTCCTTTACCATTTTTTTTTCCTAAAGATTTATTTATTTATTATGTGTACAGTGTTCTGTCTGCACGTATCCCTGCAGGCCAGAAGAGGGCACCAGATCTCATTATAGATGGCTGTGAGCCACCATGTGGTTGCTGGGAATGAACTCAGGACCTTTGGAAGAGCAGTCAGTGTTCTTAACCTCTGAGCCATCTCTCCAGCCCCCCTTTACCATTCTTGAATGTCCTAATTTCATAGTTTTCGATGTGAAGTTTATTTGACTTGACATAATATCCCACTTTGTTCTGGTCTCCATGTGGATTACATTTTTCAATCATTAATTTTCAGTCTCTACATATCCTTGCAGGTGAAATGAGTCTCACGTCGGCAGCATCCTCTGTTCTTGTTTTTGTAATCCCTTCAGCCCCTTGTCTTTTAATTAGATAATGTAATCCATCTGCATCCAGAGTAACTATTGATCATTAAGAAGCAGCCGTATTGCTGGTTGTTTTCTGGCAGGCCTTTTCTTCCTTTCTTTCTCTCCTGCTGTCGTCATTGCTGAGCGGTGTTTCTCGGTCAGTATGTTTGTTCCCACGCTTTAGGCCTAGCATTTTCATCTATCCCACAGCGCATAAAGAACACCCTATATTTAAAACAAGTTATATCGATCTGAAGCGTGACTACAAAAGCAAAAACCCTTCTCTTAGCTCCATTTCTCTCCTTGCTTTGTGTTGTGATGTCAGAATTCATGCCTTTTTATATTTCCTATCATTTAACAATTGGTTATAATTGTTCCTTTGTTAGTGCTATCTTTAAATCTTCCTGCTGAGTGCATAGGAGCTGTGTGACTATCATGTCTGAATATTTAGATTTTCTCTGATCATTTCAGGTTTTAAAACTTCAGATGTGCCGGCCGGTGGTGGCGCACGCCTGTAATCCTAGCACTCAGGAGGCAGAGGCAGGTGGATCTCTGAGTTCAAGGCCAGCCTGGTCTACAAAGCGAGTTCCAGGACAGCCTCCAAAGCTACACAGAGAAACCCTGTCTCGAAAAACAAAACAAAACAAAAAAACCCCAAAAAACAAAACAAAACAAACATACAAACAAAAGCTTCAGATGCTCCCTACCCCCACAAAGATTTATTTATTTCTGTGTGTATGGGTGGTTTGTCTGCATGTATGTATGTCTGTACACCATGTGCATGCCTGGTGCCTGCAGAAGTCAGAAGAGGACATCAGATCCCCTGGAACTGGTGTTAAGGACAGTCGTGAGCCGCCATGTGGATGCTGGGAATTGAACCCAGGTCCTCTGGGAGCAGCCAGTGCTCTTGACCTCTGAGCCGTTGTTTTCTCAAATGGTTAAGTCCTTTGTCTCCAACTGTTCCCACACATGTCTTTAGTTCTGTCATGGGCACCTTGTTTTGCTGTTTTTAAGGCCCTCCCTCCTTGGCTTTCTCGGTCCCTAAATACATCTCTGGACTCAGGAAATGCGTGTTCGTCGTCATCGTTTTCCTTGCCATCTGTGTTTGGCTGTGACTTCTATTTCATTGTTTTGGTGTTTTGGGGTGGGTTTTAGTCATTTGCTTTTAGTTTGTTATTTATTGAAATTCTCAGTAAACCAACTTCTTACATTCCATGTGAGCATTTCGAGGTCACCCTCTGCACAGGTTAGCTGTCAGTTTTGAGATAGCTCTATGGCTGGTACAGTGTCCACCTGGTGGACCCGTGGACAGTGTATAAGGAGGCACCCAGGACATGTGGGTGAGCCAGTCCCACACTTGAGTCCGAAGACCATGTCATGTGGATTGTGCCTCCAGCAGGATGGGGCCTGTACATAGTCTGTCTGGAAGGTGTGGCAGGGATGAAGTAACCACAGCAAGATCTGGGTATTAATTCCTATTTGCCCATTTCTCCTTGTTCTCTGCTGGCTTGGGGTGGAATGGCCCCTGGTCGTCTCCCTTGTGGGCCAGTGTAGGACTGAAACACCACGGGAAATCAGGATGATGGGAAGTCAGATGTCTGCTCTGATCTTTCAGCAGAGTCACAGTTCTGTGCATGATGCCCGAGTGGCTTGGTGAAAGAGGACCAGAGGACCTTCCGTAGTTCAGTCGCTGTATGCGTGCGTGTGTGTGTGTGTGTGTGTGTGTGTGTGTGTGTGTGTGTGTGTGTGTTCCAGAGTCTTCACCATCTTACTTTCATATTTTGGTTTTCTGAGCTCTGTGAGGTGTTTTTCTAGTGCATGGTTATTCAAACTCAAAGGATAATTGATGGAAATACAGATTCTGTCACTTTCTTCCACCATTCATCTTGGATTTATTTATTTATTTACTTATTTACTTATTTGTATTTAATTTTGAAACAGACTCACTGGCTAGCCTGGAATGCATTATACAGACCAGATTGGTCTTGAATTCACAGAAATCCTACCATTGATGCCTGCTAAGTGCTGGCATTAAAGATGTGCACCATCATGCCTGGCCCAGGAATTCTGATTTTACGGAAAAACATTTTAATGCAGGAAATACATTAAGTCTAACTACTCAGAAATAGCCTACCCATACAGTTTCTGCAGCTGATAGACGACAAACAGTGGATTTTATAGTGTTTGAGTTGAAAAACAAAGTCAGTATTAAGAAATCTATGAATGCTGTGGTTCTGACCCCATCCCCTCCTCAAAAGGTTGTGTTAGCATGTTTGAGTTTAAGGATTTAACCAGGTTCGCTTTGCCTAACTTTGAGATCATCTCTATGAACTACAGTGACTCTCACCACTAGGGGGAGATTGTTGACAATAGGAAAACTTTTATAATTTTTAAAAAGACTTCTTTCTTTGTGCTTTTTCTCTTCCGGGATCCAATAGGCTCCCCTGGTTAAGAATTACCCAGTATGCCGGGCGGTGGTGGCACACGCCTTTAATCCCAGCACTCGGGAGGCAGAGCCAGGTGGATCTCTGTGAGTTTGAGGCCAACCTGGTCTACAGAGCGAGATCTAGGACAGCCTCCAAAGCTACACAGAGAAACCTTGTCTCAAAACACCAAAAAAAAAAAAAAAAAAAAAAGAATTACCCAGTATGAATTCCAGAGGTCTGCCAACCCAGCAGCAAAGACATGGGTTGGGGGTCTGGGTGATTCGGAGGAGCAGTACAAAAGAAGGGAGTGGGGGCATGCTGATCTGAAGGCAGAAGTGTGGAGCAGGACCCCCGTCTTTGCTGTAGTACCTCAGACCTCTGATATTTGGGGTTGAAAATGAAAGGGCACGTTGGGGTGGCAGTGGGAGAAAGACATTAGTGTAATTGGGGGGCTGTGTGGGGCCCCACAGGGGATGGGTAGGCCCCAAGGATAGAGGCTCTGTGGCAGCCGCTGTGAGGCAGGGTGTGGTTGGGACCGGGGAGATAGCCATCAAGAAGTGGCCAGATTCTGAATACATTTTAGACGTAGTAGTAGGCGTGCATTGCCAGTGTTTGGAGTTCCGGCTGTCTTCATTCCATCCCTATGAGACAGGACTGAGTGAAGAAGTCTCACAGATACTCAAGTGCAGAGAAGGGACTGCACAAGGTCTCCTGGCTGCACTGTGGACTCGAACCAGAACTCCTGGTCTTTGCCACTGCTGCTTCACCTGCCAGAGATCTCAGTAGACCGCCCCTCTCCCACCGGCACGTCTGGTCATTCCGAGAGCTGTATAAATACAGAATCTACCAGGAAAAAGTAATAGATGGTCTCACATGACAGAGTTGATGGAGCTCAGTGAGATAGAGCCTGGAGTCCTTTCCTGGACACAGACAGACAGACAGGGTGTCTATCAGAAGATGGGGAAAGACAGCATAAGAAGGTAGACGTGAGGCTGACCAGGAGACTGAGGGGCAGCAGGAGGGTGAGAGAACGGGGACACACATGCATGTGTGGGGCGCCAACATGCAACAAATATCTGCTTATATGAAAATGTAAAAGTATTGGGAAAAGGTACAATAGTTAAATATATACATATTTTATCAAAGAGAAAAATGTATTTTAAGAGATTAAGAGTACCAAAAAAGGAACGAATTTATATATAACTCACTCGGTTTCCTCAGGTTGTGTCTTTGTTTTGATTTACTGAGCATATATTTTAATAATTTTTTTTCTTCTCAGAGAAAATTGAAGTACCTGTACTCAAAAAGAGACGTGAGGTGCTGCCATTGGATATAACTACCCCAGAAGAAACACCTGCTGCCAGTGCCCCAAGGGAAGAAGTTTCTGAACGGTTACTTCAGAGAGAGGAGAAAGAGTCCTGCCTTAATAGTTCCAATAACACTGTGCAGAGGGGCCAGCCTGCCTCTTCAGCCATTCAGCCAGCCAGCCTCTCTCCCCACGAGAGCCCGCCTCTGGATATGCAGCCAAAGAAGGAGAAGAAATGTGTGAAGCTTGTGGATGGTCCAGCCAATGCTGAGGCCTTACGTGAACAAAATGGGAACACCCCCAGCTCTCCCAGGTCGGTGTGTTCTTCTGCCTGCCTGCTAGCAGCCTTCTCTATCTTTCCTCTTGCTGCTGCCTGAGCTGTGCCCTGCTACTCTGTTCCCAACTGTGCCCTGCTGCTCTGTTCCCGACTGTGCCCTGCTGCTCTGTGTTCCCGACTGTTCTATGCTGCTCTGTGTTCCCGACTGTGCCCTGCTGCTCTGTGTTCCCGACTGTGCCCTGCTGCTCTGTGTTCCCGACTGTGCCCTGCTGCTCTGTGTTCCTGACTGTGCCCTGCTGCTCTGTGTTCCTGTCTGTGCCCTGCTCAGTGTTCCCGACTGTTCCATGCTGCTCTGTGTTCCGACTGTGCCCTGCTCTGTGTTCCTGACTGTGCCCTGCTGCTCTGTGTTCCTGGGTGTGTGCACTGTAACTCTGCGGTTTGATCTGTCTTCCTTCAGTTCTTTTCAGCACCTCAGGAAGATTAAGGTGACTGCAGAAAGAAAGGACGGTGAACAGCAAGTGACGCTAGGTGGTTGCACTTCCCTTGTCCATGAAACCAAAACCATACAGCCCAGCATACCTGGGTGCTTTGCTGAGTGCAATAAATGTACTGTTGTTTTTCTCTCGGTTCAAGATTAGCCATGAAAGAAAAACTTACTTTCTCAAAGGACTTTTCAGTAGTCTAAGACATTTAGACTTAAATTTTTGGGTAAGAACAGGTAAAAGTTTTTATGGTTTTTGATAATTTATACTAAGCCTTCAGAAATAGGCTTTGATGCCTGCTTGACATTTTTAAATATCAAAGCTAATTTAGTTTCATTTTTTATTCCAAAACTTCAAAGATTCCAGATTCTGTGTAATTGAGTTTGTGACTAAAAGAGAAAGTATCAGGTGGTATATGAAGGAGCCAACGTTCTGAGGGCTCTGTCCTTCAAGGAAGCAAAGCTAACAGGCGAGAAGGTAGAAGAGTGAATGGGGCAGGGAACAGACTGAAGGCTCTGGATCTATCCGGCAGGACCAGATGAAGGACAGTAGGACTGACCTAATGTCCAGCAGCACAGCGGGGGCTGAGGGACCCATGGTCTAGATACACAGTGGAGCTTCGTCAGCCACGGGGGATCAGAGCTGGGTAATTGGAGGAAGATGATAGCAAATGGAGACATCATACTAAACGAATTAAGTCAGTCTCAGACAAATAGTGCATGTTTCTCTCATTTGTGGCTCAGGTTTTATCTGTACATAAAACTCTGTGTGTGTGTGTGTGTGTGTGTGTGTGTGTGTGTGTGAGAGAGAGAGAGAGAGAGAGAGAGAGAGAGAGAGAGAGAGAGAGAGAGAGATAGGAAAATACAGGGAAAATCTTTTTTAGGGACTCATGGGAGGAAGGGACAGGCTCAGGAAAGATATGCTAGAACACATGGACCCACACACTTGTACACAAAGTTTAAAAAAGTGGTTCAAGAAAGAGGAGCCAAATAGTTTTAAGGAGATGGATGGTGTCTGCGTGCAGTGCGGTGACAAGTTTATTGAAAATAGTGCCCTCACACACTTGAAAATCGAGCTTGTTGATGAGCGTTTGCAGCATGAGATGAGCTCTCTGGGAACTGCTAGGGCTCCGTGAGTCAAAGAGTAGGTGCAGAATCAGACATTTAGCGGAGATAGCAAGACACAGCACACCCATAGCAAAGGGCTTCCTAGTATGCGTCCTGTGATGTAAGTTCTCAGTGCCACTAAGTGAAGTATTCACCAGAAAAACATCAGCTGCTACTGTTGTGTTATTCTGTTGAGTTTTTCAATAATGGTTAAATGTATGTGACACATGGAATAGGACTTCATATTCTAGCCCACACACCTGGTCTCAAGTAGGTCTGGAAGGGTTCAGCAGGTGCTGCCTGCTGTGTGTGAAGTTTGTGTTTGACAGGGTGTCCCTAGGTGGTTTCTAGATGGCCATTGCACCTTGCTGTCAGTTGTCACCTTTCTTTCCTGCCCTTGGTTTCTTGAGAAACAAACATCACATGAACACATGTCCCTGATGGACTCATATTGCACGTTTTGGAAAATTTTTGTATGCTTAAAGAAAAAAAACACACAAGAAAATATCATAGAACATTTGTTTTTAAGTGTGTAAGTCCATCAACTAACTGAAAACATTTCCAGCCTTGTGTATTTTCCGCATGTTTAGCGTTGACACACAGTTTGAGGTTGACTTTGTCACAGTGAGACGGGCTTTGCTGAGAACTGAAATACTGCACTTTCAGTCTTCACTTAATGGATTTAATTCCAGCAAGAATTTATTTGGTTTTTGAGGCAGGGTTTCTCTGTGTAGCCTTGGCTGTCCTGGACCTCACTCTGTAGACAGGCTGGCCTAGAACTTAGAGAGATTCACCTGCCTCTGCCTCCTGAGTGCTGGGATTACAGGTGTGCACCACCATGAATATTTAAACATCTCCTGCTCCTGATGGAAAGTTGGTTTGAAGGTTTTTTGTTTGTTTGCTTGCTTTCTGTTTTCTTGTCTGAGACAGACATCTACTGGGGTAGCCTGGCTTCCATGTTATTTTATCTTGTGCTTGTTAACCTTTTCTATGTGGTGTACATCTTAAAATACTGCTTTAGCATTTTGAATTTTGTGTTCTGGGTTCTGATGATGTGTATCTCCTTTTACCTAATACTTTAACTCAGGCATTGCTTGACCTCTTATCAGATTTGAAGATATTTTATATTAATTATTTTTATTTTAAAAAATGAAGCCTCCTGACATAAAAGTTCCTTAGCGTCAGTCATTTAGTGTTCGAGGCCCACTCTCCTAGGCATTTACTTCTTTTTCTTGACTATCCTTGAATTCAGATTATACGTTTTAATGCTTGTAGGTTAGCTGCAGAGTCAAAGCTTTCAGCGGAAGTGAAGAAAAGGAAAGAAACTACAAGCAAATTGGAACAGGGGGCTTGTAAGAAATCAGACACCATCATGTTCGTGTCCTCAAAGTCAGCCCCGGAGATTCAGTGCCCGCAGCAGTAGTGAGGTGCTGGTGCACTATGGGGCTTTCTGAAGATTGTCCCTTTGCACAGGACACCCTGTGGAGCATTTGCATAAGCCTCATGTGCTTACACTTCTGTGACCAAAAATTCAGATATGGCTGTGATGCTAACCTAGAGGTTCCCTAAGTGATGATCCTTCACAGAACTGTGAATCTCAGTGAGCAAACCATTATCAGAGGAAATGTTATAGTTTAAACCTATTTGCTGCACTGGATCTGGATTTTGAAAGTTGTGTGATAAATGATGTGCCTTAAGAACTGAAAATTGCTCTAAATAATGAAATAAATTATAAAAAAAGAACTGAAAATTGGATAACAGAATATTGAAGTTGTTAATTATGTTTCCTATGTATATTTTTATGAATAAATAAAATTGTATTTTCCCTCTCTTTGTAAAAATAGCAAATATGCTTGAAAATAGGTATTACAAAATGTGTTAAAGGTTTAAAGTGCCTATATTAATTAATATATAATTTAGATTTTCATGACTCAAACATACTAAATAAATAATTTTGAAATTTAAATAGGATTGCAGTAATTTCTCCCATTTGTATTTTCTTAAGTCTATATCAACAATGGGATGTGAAAGAGAATGAGAAGAAAAATGAGTTTCAGGGATTCTTATTTGCTGGTAATATAATTGTACATATATTATTGCTTATCTCTTATGTAACTTTACTTGTATATAACTACATGTGCACACACATAGCAAAAGCTACTAAACTTACCAAGTAGTATTTTTTTAATTTAAGTGATTACAGATTTGTTGATAACTTAATCCCATGCATAATTTTCTATAGGTAGGTGAATTGGGTCTCTTCAGAAACTAGCAGGTGTATATAGATAGAGAAGAGAATATTTCATCTCAGGAATTAGCCCACAGGCTCTAAGACTAGATACACAGTGGAAATTGGCAAGCTTGAGAAGAGATAATAACATGACAGTCCAGGGTCCCACTTTTGATCTTTGTGTTGTGTTGGCATCCCAATCTGCTTGACTTTTCATCCCAAAACACAGGAATGACCATGTACTTGAGCACATTGAGGAGACATAAAATAAAGACAATGGAAACCTATCTCAAATAAGTCTATTAAAATGTTAGGCAAGAGCAAATTGCTTCTAGCATCCAAACAGATCAGTTAATAAACTTGCTTGTTTTAATTTGCAAAAAGCATACTTTACGAAGTTAGGATATTCATGTTGAATATCTCACAAAAAATGAAGTACTTGAAGGCACTAGGGGATAAATAACAATTTCAACCTGAAGATAGTATCAAATCAGAGTCCATATTAAATGCATCAGTTTCTCCCAACACTGTCTTAGCTGGGTTTTTATTGCTACATAAAACACCATGACCAGACATTTCAGCTTTATAGTTCCACACTGCAGTCCACCATTGACTGTTGCTGTAGGGCATGCAGAGCAGGAACTCATGCATGCAGAGCAGGAACTTGGAAGCAGGAGCCGACACAAGCCATGGAAGAGTGTTGCCTATTGGCTTATTCCTAGAGGCTTCCTCAGCATGCTTTCTTGCAGCACCTAGGGGTGTCACCACCCATAGTGAGCTGAATCCTCCCACACCAATCAAGAAAATGCACTATGGCCCATCTGTAGGGCCATTTTCTCTGTTGAGGTTCCTTCTTCCCAAATGACTCAGCCTCGAGTCAAGTTGACCTAAAGCCAGCCAGCACACATACAGTTCTTATTTGAACATCTTCAAAAACAAAACAGAAGCCCTCAGAGCTCACCGTTAAGTAGATGAGAAGCCACAGTTGTTGCACCAGAATTTGTTATGGTTAGCTTTTATGCAAATCCCGTGTGCCAGGCACTCTGTGTGGTACTACATTTAACTGGACATATCTGCCAACTAGGTGTGATGGTTATCCCCATGTTGAAGATAAGAAAAGTTGACCAAGACTGTAAAAGCATGCTTGTCTAGGGTCCTAAGTGGTAACAATGAAAAAGATTAGAGACAATAGAGCGGAGTGCTGGAGAAGCAAGCTGCCTAGACTATTAAGTTTCCTAAGACATGGAGAAAAATGATATGACAGGAGAATATGCAGAGAATCAGTGTGAAGCATTTCAATTGGACTATTTAATAATGTATATGATGAATTTTGGTAATTTTCACTCCACCATTGAGCTCTGCCTGTCTCACCATGAAACCCAACAGTTCTCTCTCCTACTTTGTCCTTGTGTGTGTGATACACTGAGTTTAGTTAGAGTTGTGTGGATGCACATGAGTGGGGGCTAATTTACTGAAGCATGAGCAACATGTGGCTACACCACTGAATAAAACAACACCCCTACTCCCAGTGGCTACTAACGTCAGTGAGGGGTGGGGCCATGAGCCCCTCCTCCAAGGTGAGACATCAACAGGCACAATCCAGGGCAGGTCCTGTGCGCGATGCCACAGCTGCTGTGAGTCCATGAGTGCAACAGCCGTGTCTATTCTGAGCACTCCAACCCATCCTCCAGCTATCCCACTCTTTATGCCCCCTCTTTGGAAAGTATTCCTTCCCAGAGCCTTGGAACGGGGTATAATGATGCCCTGCTGGGGGCTGAACCCCCAATGGGCACTTACTCTTGGCACTTTTGCCGGTTATGAGTCTCCATTAGCCACTGACTATTACGAAAAGAAGCTTCTCTGACAAACACCACTAGTGGTACATGTTTGTGAATAGAAGGGTAGTAATTTAGAGGGCAGTTGGACAGAAGTGTGCAAATGAGTGGTAGTGGGGTCTCTGACTTCCCCACCCATGAGCTCTTGACCAGGTTTACAAGCTTCCTCCAGTGAAGTGGTCCTCAAATCCTGTCACAAAGTGACTGCTTATTCCTATTACAGCCACAGCACTATTGTACCAGTGGGCACATCTTACCGGGCAAATCATCGTAACTTGTGGGGTTCACAATGAGGTAAGACCTTTGATGGCTTTTCTTCCCCAGCAGACTGCATGGCATCTTCAGGCATGTTGAATGCTAGCCAGCATGGAGAAACTTTGAGCTGGGGTCCAGCTTGATTCATGTGTCCTGAAACCAGAGCTTGTGGGGTCTTCAGCTGTAGGCTCTTAACTACTCAGTTCTGTTGAGCAAGCAAGAGCAATGCCAGTAGTCGGTATTGAGTGTGAGGTCTCCCTGACCAAAGGATCATAAGGAGGTATCCCACACTTGGTACTGAGGTTTTCACTTAACCCCATGGCTTCTTGGGAGAATATTATCTAGTCATCTGCTTAGTGCCCCCCCTATAAATATATATCTAAAAGCTTAATGGGAACTTATTCATTTATAAGTTTTAAATATATATATTTAAAATAATCAATATATTAGTATTAATTGATAATTAATATATAACTGGTAATTTATATATATTTAAGAGCTTATAAATGAATAGGGTCTCATTAGGCTTTTATATGCATCCTTGGTTTGGGTTAATTCCCCATCTTCAGAGCACTCCTATCCTTGTTTAAAGATCTCCACTCCCAGTGTTCACAGCCCGTGCCTCTAGCCTGTTTCAGCTGCCCACCCTCAGTTAAGACAATTAAAAGAGTCAAATTAATAGTGGAGAGCAGAAAAGGGAATTTAGTCCATTGTAGCCACATTGGGAAGAAGGACAAAGATCTGGGGATCCCCTCTGTGGTGGTCTGAATGAGAAAGGCCCCCATAGGCTCATAGATTTGAATACTTGTCACCAGGAAGTGGCACTGTTTGGAAGGAGTAAGAAGTGTGGCCATGTTGGAGGAAGTGTGCCACTGGGGGTGGGCTTTGATGTTCCAAAGCTCAAGTCAGGTCTAGTGGCTCTTCCTGCTGCCTGCAGATCCGGAAGTGGAACTCTCAGCTACTTCTCCAGCAATGTCACACGAATCCTAATTGGTCTTATAATAGAAACCTGGAGCTGGATATTGGGGTAATTGCTGAAATATCAGAGAGACAAAGGAACAAACCACTAGAGAAGCTTCTCACCACTACCAAATCCTCAGGCCAAAAGGAAAGATCCATGTCTGTCTGTGTGCTGACATGCTCCTCACCATGAGGATAACTAAACTTCTGAAACTGTAAGCAAGCCCCAATTAAATTATTTCATTTATCTATCTATCTATCTATCTATCTATCTATCTATCTATCTATCTATCTATTCATTCATTTACTTATTTACTTATTTATTTATTGGTTTTTCGAGACAGGGTTTCTCTGTGTAGCTTTGCATCTTTCCTGGAACTTGCTTTGGAGACCAGGCTGGCCTCGAACTCACAGAGATCCACCTGGCTCTGCCTCCCGAGTGCTGGGATTAAAGGTGTGCGCCGCCGCCGCCCGGCTAAATGATTTTGCCATGGTCTCTGTATCTCTTCACAGCAATAGGACACTGACTAAGGCACCCTGCAAGTCTGTCTTTGGGGTCTCAAAGTGAGGTTAAAGTTTGAATAGCAGCCCAGAGAAGAGATAAGCACATCTCAGCAGTCTTGGTCAAGGTGTGCTCTCATCCATCATGGCCCATTGTCTGGGCTTCAACCTCATCATGTATGGTGACATGTATGGTCTGACAAGTTGTTAAAACTGTGAAATATCTTTCTGGGACACAAATTTTCCCTCTGGCTGGGCCTCTTTTCTTCACCCAGTATGAGATTCCTGGGGAATTCTAATTAGGGAGAGAAAGTGGGTGGTCCATTGCTTCAAGTATCTCTTTAGAATATCTTCGTTTCTGCCAGGCTGATTATAGTATCCCCACTCTACATTCCTATCACTCTCTCTTCTTCCTTAATGTCTCTACCCCACCTCCCCCAGGTCCCTTTCTAGCTTCCTGGCCTCTACAAACACCCTAACTGAAATACACTGAGAAGTCAAAACTACCGTCTGCACACAGGGAAAAACATCCATCGTTTGCTGTCTTTCCTCACGTAGTACTGTCCAGTTTCATCCATTTTCGTGCAGACTTCACAATTTGGATTTTCTTTACCTCTGAGTAAAATTCTACTGTATTTATGGACCACAATTTTACCTTCTGATCCATCCATCTACCCAGACTGATTCCATTTCTTAGCAACTGTGACGAGAGAGTATGGCCATGGTGTGTAAGTAGCTCTGCAGTGGGATAGAGAATTCCTGGGTACATATTGAGGAATGGAATGTGGCAGTTGTTTTAACTGTTTGAGAAGCCTGCACACTGATTCCTGTAGGGCCACACAGTTTGCAGCCCGCCATAGTGAATAGGAGCTCCCTTTGCCTGCGACCTCACGCGAGTCTATTGCCATTTGTTCCCTTGATAATCGATACTCTGACCGGAGTGAGATGGAATCTCTAAGTAGTTTTAATTTACATTTCCCCAATAGCTACAGATCTTAAACACCTGTTAAAATATTCTTGGCCATTTGTATTTCTTCTGATGGCTCTTTTAAGTTCTTTTGACCATTTTTTATTTTTATTTTATTGGATGGTTTGTTTTCTTGGTGTTTAGTTTTTTGAGTTCTTTGTGTATTCTGGCTATTAATCCCCCATCAAAGGCACAGCTGGCAAAGATTTGGCCTTAGTGTTTAAATGTATCCCTTCCCCCTCCCCTCCCCGCAACAGTTTCAGAGTTTTAGGGTTTATGCTTCGGTCGTCCTAACCTATCTGGAGTTGATTTTTGTGCAGGGTTAGAGAGAAGGATCTAGTCTTTTTCTCCTACATGGGGATATCAGATTTTCCCAGCATCATTTGTTGAAGAAATAGCAGCTTTGTCGAATATTAGGTAGCTGTAGTTGCACAGAGTCACATCTGGGTCCTGAATTCTAGTTGGCCCCTATAAGCTTATAGGGAGTGGCACTATTAGGAGGTGTGGCCTTGTTGAAGTAGGTATGGCCTCCTTGGAGGAAGTGTGCCAGTATGGAGGCAGGCTTTGAGGTCTTATATATCTGCCCAGGCCATGCCCAGTGTCTTGGTGCACTTCCTGTTGCCTTTGGCTCAAGATGTAGCTCTTAAACTGGGAGGCAGTGCTGCATGCCTTTAATCCCAGCACTGGGGAGGCAGAGCCAGGCAGATCTCTGTGAGTTCAAGGCCAGCCTGGTCTACAGTGCAAGCTCCAGGACAGGCACCAAAAACTACACGGAGAAATCCTGTCTTAAAAAAAAAAAAATAGCTCTTTTTCCACTCTTGGTTCCATCTCCAGAACCCTGACTGCCGGCATGCTGTCATGTCCCACCATGATGATAGCACTGGACCTGTGAAACTGTAAGCCACTCCAATGAAAGGTTGTCCTTATAGGAGTTGCCGTGGTCATGTTGTCTCTTCATGAAACCTTAACTAAGACAGCGTGTATGGCCCTATAGTCTAGCTAGAAATTGAGTATGGTTTTATCTTCAGCAGTATTCTTGTGGCTTAAGATTGCTCTGGCTATCCAGGGTCTTTTGTGCTTCTGTACAGATTTTAAGATTTTTACTAAATTCTGTTTTCATATCCTGAATTGACTGTCTTACTTCATTCAGCTGTTTGTTTTCTTCCGAAATTCACTTAGGAATTTATTCATGTTGTCTGTGAACTCCTTGAACATAGTTGTGATTATTCTTTTAATTTCTTTTTCTAAAGTTTCATCTGCATTGCTCTCATTGGGAATTATTTTGGAATCGGTAAGGAGGAGCCTTGGTTTTTCATGTTATTTGTACTTTTGTTTAGGGGCTTGCTCATCTTGGGGTTAGACTGTTAGTTAAGCCTGTCTGTCTGCCTGTCTGTCTGTCTCTCTCCAGGTTGCCTTTCTTCTTTGAGTGGATGCATTGTAATGTTCAGGAGAGGCTGGGTTTGCAGCCACACTGAGGTGTTGGCTTCCCTGGTAGATTGCTGGTCAGGGCACCCGGCCCCATCCCCAGTCCTGCCTTGAAAGTACAGTACTATCTGCAACAACAGCCGCTATCCAGTAGGAAGCCCATGATAAAAATGAATAGCAGTTGTTTTCAAAACAATCGCTCCTTGAACACCAATTGACTTAAGGTGTAAAGGGAGCCTGTGGACTAATGTATCAGCTAGGGTGGAAAGGAAAAACACAGAAAGCAATCACAGTTGGGCTAGTGATTAGTGTTAGGTTCTAGAGAAGAGGGGGACATGCAGAGAAGGGAAAGTGGGAGGGGCAAAAAACGGGTAACCTGGAAAAAAGAGGGGCAGAGCTCTGCCGTCAGATACCAGAGCAGTGTCTCAGGAGGCTGAGCCACAGGGACCAGGCAACTGGGCCAGCCTTTGCTTTGGAGGGGGCAGAAGAAAAAGAAAAGAGTATGGAAAAGAAAACGAGAGGAGGAAACAAACTGTCCCTCTATTATTACTGAAAAAGCGAACTTCCCTGAGCCTGACGCTACCACAGGAAAACTTATAATCTAGTATAAAAGAAAAGGTTGGGGGCTGGGGGATGACTCTGAGTAACAGCACTTGTGCAAACCTGAAGAACTGAATTTAAATACCCAACGCCCATGTTAAAAGCTGGGCATGGGCGTACACACATTTGTAACCCAAGCACTTTTAGGGAGCGTGGACCACTCTGACTTGCTGGCCAGCCAGCTTACGCAAAAGTAGTGAGCGCCACACTCAGCAAGAGCCCCTCTTTCAATGGAATAAAGTGAAGAATGACGGGGAGAACACCCAATGACCTCTGACCTCTGTATACACACAGGCATACACACACCCACATACACACCACACACACATGTA
The DNA here is from genome assembly GCF_903995425.1 of Onychomys torridus. Classification (NCBI taxonomy): domain Eukaryota; kingdom Metazoa; phylum Chordata; class Mammalia; order Rodentia; family Cricetidae; genus Onychomys; species Onychomys torridus. The sequence continues at coordinate 23,555,836 of NC_050450.1, read as the reverse complement.
CTTACAACACACACATGAAAGAGAAAGTAGTTGTTTGGGTCAAAAATAAATCACAGCCTGGTTTATTCAGTTTGTAGTGGACCACCATAGAAACCTAGACCACAGATGCAAATGAATTATATCTTGTCTTCTAAGTGAAGTGTGGATGGGAGGAGTTAATGTGTCCTGTTGTGTGCTATACATCATAAAGTGTGACATGGCTTAACCTAATGATAAAGGCTGAGCATCTTAGACTACTCAAATCTAACCTCCACAGAAAATATTAAACATGGGCAACTTTCACTGGGCATGGTGATCAGGCACTACTTTTAAAATGTCTTATTTTTTGAGATTTTATTTTTATTTTATGTATATGAATACTTTATTTGCATGTGAAGGGCTAATGGAGGTCAGAGGAGGATGTTGGATCCCTTTGGAACTGGGCTGAAAGGTGGCTGTGAGCCGCCATGTGGGTGCTGGGAACTGAACCTGAGTCCTCTGGAAGAGCAGCCAGTGTTCTTAACCACTGAACCATCCAACTCTCTAGCCTCAATATCTTAATTTTTTATAATGTAAAATATAGACCCAAAGTTAAGTACACACAACAGTATATTTAAAAGGAACTTAGCTCTTCTCCTTGCTTCCTCCTTTCCCTAACAGGGATCCATGTTTGATTTGATTTGATGAACCCCCCTTTTCCTTCTCCTAAAGGATATGGGTAAATATTCACGCCTTTTCTTAGATAAAAATACTATCCCAGTGGTGTCTGCGAAAAGTGCTAGATGGGGTCACAGATCCAAGAGTCCTTTTGTCCCACACCATCAGCCAGTTAGCTGACAAGACTTGGAGAAAGCAGACTCTGCTTTAATGGGACTTGGGGAAGTGGTGGAGGGCTCAGAGCAGCAAATGAACCAGGAAGAAACCCTGGGTGAGTCACTAGTTAACCTCTAGTGTTATACGTAGAAATAAAACAACATGTACCAACCAGCAGATCAAGGAAGAAGTCACTAGAGACGACACTAAAGAAGTTAAAACACCCTAGGATGAATGAAAGACAAAACAGTAAAACTAGGAAATACAACAAAGTGCTCAGGGGAAACTCACAGCAATAAATACCTGCATTTATAGAGAAAGATCTTGAGCTGGAAAGCAGGCTCAGTGGTTTAGATCAGGTGAGGACTAGGGTTCAATTTCCAGCACCCACACAGCAGCTCACAACCATCTGTAATTCCTTTTCCAGGGGATCTGACAACGCTTCTGGCCTCTGCAGGTACCCTGTAGGCATACACTAGGTACACAGACAAAGGCAAAATACCCATATACATAAAATAATTTTTTAAAAAGTCTCAAATCAATAACACGGCTTTACACAGTGGGAAAAAAAACAAACTCAAACTAGAGAAGGAAGAAAATAAAAGAACAAAGATAACTAGTCTGAGAACAGAAGAATGGGAGCTGGGGAAATGGCTCAGCAATCAAAAACACTCATTCTTGCAGAGTACCCAGGTTCAATTCTCAGTACCCAGATGGCAGTTCACAATGGCCAGTAGTAACTCCAGTTCTAGGGTATCTTCTGTGAGCACCCAGGCACGAACGTGCGTACGTACTCACATGTAGGCACCCACACATACACACAAAAATCAAATAAATCTCTGAAAAGTAATAAAGTTGTAGAATGTATGCAACAAAAGACTCAGTCTTTGAAAACCTCAACAAAATCGACAGACTTACTACACCAGCCAAGGTAAAGGGGAAATGACTGAAGTAACTAAGAATAAGGATCGTCTTAGTCAGGGTGACTATTGCTGTGATCAAGCACCATGGCCACATCAACTTGGGGAGGAAGTGGTTTATTTGGCTTACACTTCCACATCACTGTTGATCATCATAGGAAATCAGGACAGGAACTCAAACAGAGCAGGAACCTGGAATCAGGAGCTGATGCAGAGGCCGTGGAGGGGTGCTGCTGCCTGGCTTGCTCCCCCTGGCTTGCTCAGCCTGGTTTCTTATAGACTCCAGGACTATCAGCCCAGGGATGACCACACCCACAATGGGCTGGACCCTTCCCCATCAATTACTAATTAAGAAAATGTCCTACAGGCTTTCCTACAACCTATAGCTTGATCTAATAAAGACACTTTCTCAATAGAGGCTCCCTCATCTCAAATGACTTTAGCTTGTGTCAAGTTGGTATCAAACTATCTTATACAGGGATACAAACAGAAGTGTTACTATTATTTCTTTAAGTATGAACAATTATCAACCGGATATGGTAATGAAATTGTTAAATCACTGAAATTACCAAACTTTAGAATTAGAAAACTAGAATACAGTATAAGATTAACAGAAATTGCTACAGGAATTTAGAAACTTCCAACTGGGCATTGTAGTGTACTCTTTTAATCCCAGCACTTGGGAGACAGAAGCAGCCAGATCTCATGAGTTCAAGGCCAGACTGGTCTACATACTGAGTTCCAGGACAGCCAGAACTATGTGAGTATATGAGAGATTTCATCTTAAAAAAAAAAAAATCTAGAGATTTCCATGAGCACTTGGCTTCACTAATGAACTGCCAAATATTGTAAAAGGAGCTAATACTGATCTTTTTCAATATTTTCCCCTAAAGTAGAAGAGTTTCCTTATTCTTTTAGGTATTACATTAGAAGAAGAAAACTATTGAACATTCAGAAGAAATGTGAATGGAAAAATCTCCAAATACAGGTCAGCAGTGTGCGAGGATACACCATGGTCAAGAAGATTTGTCCCAGGTGTTCAAGATTTGGGTTAAACTGTGGAAAGCAATGCAGTATGAATGGAAAGACATTCCATGTGTGTGACAGTAATGCTCCTGTTTTAATCTGTCGGGCTGCTGCTGTGTAACAAATTGTCTTGGGTGGTTTAAGCTCACTCGATTACCCTCAGTTCTGTATGGCGAGAAACTAAAGGTCAAAGGTCCAGGTGAGCCAGTATAATGAAGGTCCAGTTTCTGGTTTATAGGTGACCACCAGTGTTTACATGGTGAGGGGGGAGAGAGAGAGAGAGAGGGAGGGAGGTAGGGAGGGAGAGAGAGAGAGAGCGCTCACTTTCCTCATAGTCACTAGTTCTAATCAGGAAGGACTCCATTCTCATGACCAAATTCACTTTTGAAGGCCCCACTTCCTAATGCCATTGCATTGGAGGTTAGGATTTCAGCAAATGAATGCACGTGGGGCATGGAAGGGGAGCAATTCAGTCCAGAGGTCTACTCAAGTGATCTGCAGTGTCAGAGAAGTTCTTATCAGAATCTCAATAACCTTTTTTTTTTCTGTAAAGAAAGAAATCAGATTAAAAGTTTTCTGAGGACTAGTAAGACATCCTCAAGAGCAAAATCCAAATGTTTTGATCCATGTGAGACAGAGGC